>NW_019245831.1:160274-179714 GCF_002742605.1 Olea europaea var. sylvestris
GGTGATGAATATATTTTGGAATAATATTTTTTGGAGAATATATGGCTAAAAAATAAGATTTTTTTTTTAATTTTCGTGTAAAATTATTTTATTGGAGAATATGTGATTGAAAATGAGTTTTTGATAAAATGAAGCTCAAACAAGGGCTTATTGTAAAACCTCGTCGATCAAAATGAAGTTCTTTGGGCCCATTAGCCATGATTTCTGAAACTTCAAAAGGAGCTTTTGAACCTATTAGACTAATTTAATGAAAGTTTTTTGAGTAGTTAGAAGAGTTTTTAGAGAAAATCAATTTATTGTTGGTTTCCAAACAAAAATTAAGGTAGCTTTCTTAAAAAATTCTTCTACAAAAAGTAAAAGTAAAAACAAAAATCATACCAAATGGTCCCTAACTCAAGAATGAAATATAAGCAAAAACAAAAGATACGTGGAGGAGATGATACGCAGTTTCATAATCACGAGTGATTTATAGTCATAGCTAGCAGGGCTATTTTAATCAAGTGTCTTAGTTGAATAATTTGATATTCTACAAAGTCTAGGTAGCCACTTTCTAGACTCAGTTAAACTGCAAATGGTGGCTAGAGACTACACGGTGGAATAATTCTGAACATAGGCTGTATAAGAATAGGATAGCGCTATTTCCATCCACGTTTTTTTGTAAGTACATTCACTTTTAAAAATAAATTTTTATTATATTTTAAATCTTATGTAAATTTACTTAAATAGACATAAACAGAATTAAATAAAAATACATAACTCTAAATTGATTCACAAATTTTTATTTTCTTTAACTTATCCTAAATCTTTTTTTATTCTTTTAGAATTTGTGTTTAACTAGAATCCTAATAGATTAGAAAAAATTACATGAGTATAATTATAGGTGATGGATGTCCCCAAATTCACATGCATGCCAACTTCCCATATCTTAAATTCAATCTCTTATTTTCAGAAAACAAATCTCTTAGCACGCAATTTTTGTCTCTGCTTAGCGAGTTCTCTGCCCACACTTTCATTTGTTTTATACTGAATTATAGTGCTACTATGGCATATTATTCTATAGGAGAACCAAGTCCAAGTTGAATTGTGTTTGTTGAATGTGCAAGGCATGTCTGTCCCACAATCTGTATGCTTATTTTATCCCCTGTGTTGTTGTCAGGTATTAACTACACATAAAGCATGAATTTTATTTCTGATAGTATTTCTGTACTGTGAGTTGTGTAGGGCTATTCTATCTTTGAATTTTTATTTTATTTGGGGCTAACTGTTTATTCTTTGAACGTTATCTTCAACCTGGTTATGTAATTTCATAGACTTCTATGCTTGTATGTGAATTTTGTTGGGGAAAGCAAATCTTTTCTAAAATTAAAAATTCTTTGTTTTTAAGATCAGGTGGAGAAATATTTTTTCATATGTAATAGTAGTGGTTGTCTGGTTGGTGTCTAGAGTCATTGTTGATGTAAGAGAAAAAAAAAAATAGCAGAAGAATTTGGGAGAGAAATCTAGAAATAATTTTCAATTATACTACAAATTTTCAGCAAGATTAGCTATATGTAAAAAGTTCCGACAATCAAATAAATAAAATAAAGCAAATCCAAATGTCTGATGCCCCCACAATGTCCCGATGTTTGTGTCCAGTACTTATCTTTTATTACTGCCCCAGCATTCCATGAATGTCTCGTTGAGGCTCGACTTGCATCAGAAAAAATTCGATAATAAAACTATTAGTAAACAAAAGAATTTTAAATAATAACTCAATTCTTTAATTGAATTAATAACAGAATTGAAAAACTTAGAAATCAAGTAGTGCATATACCACTTTTTTGGTTGCCAAATTAATTTGTCTGTCACATGCCATAGGGGGGAAAAATTTCAATGGCTATCCATATCCTTTCCCCGTCATAGGAATTCAGCCAGGAAATGATGGTTATTTGGAAATTAATGCAGAATCATAGAGTTAGTTGAGAGAATATTGTCTGAAGACAGGGTTACCTTATGCAACGAAAGAAGCATTCATGATCAACCGCAAAAGGTGAGTGTTGATTTGCCATTTTATGAGCGTCTTTGAGTTAGTTGCACATTTAATCCATTTTTTTACAAATGATCTCTCATTTGCATTCCCCATGTCATGAAGGTCCGTAATCTTTTTTCAATTGACACTTGCATCCTCAACCTAATGTTTTTGTGCACAGATAGCCATTTTTAACAATAAATAAATTTCACTGCACTAATGTCCCGTCCATTATAAAACTATGCTGATAACATTTAGTTAATCTTCATTAATGCAGCAAGTAAGATCTATGGAATTTCCATGGTTGCTAAAGTTTTGAAATACTAGCAAAAAGTTTTCAAATTAGAAGTCTTCAATATCTGCAGCATACAAAGTTGGTAAAATTCAGCTTGCTTAATTGAACTTTCTTCTTCTTCCTTTTTTTAGCCTTTGTTGTTCAAAGCATTGTAATACTCAGAACTTCAATAGACAAGGAATTCAATGAACAATGGAAGAGACACTATTAGAACAAAAATACACAGATATAGTAATATATGAAGAGAAATTTGAAAAAGTAAGGATTACATTTTTGTTGTATTTTGTTATTTGATTTTTTTCCTAATGCATTAAGACATTTATGAGCTTTAGATTTTTTTTTTCCATCTTGGCTTTAGGGACCATAGCAAATATTCAACTTGTCTTAAGAATGTGACTATTTCATGTGGGTTACCATATTATAAATTTGAAAGGCCTTTTCTAATCAATTACACCCTCAAAATGGATGTTTTGGTAAAATATTGGTAAATTTTGAAAGATGGTCTTCTATTTTAGTGGGTTTTTTTCACAAGTATTTAGAAAAGTTCCAATTCGTCTGCCATTTCACATACTTACCCAATGTTTTGATTGTTATCTTATTTATTATTAAATTTATTTCAATGAAATCATTTGAAACTATACTTTTAATGTATGATATATCAACCCATAACTATGATGTTCAGAATGAGTTATTTGTTGATTATACAAATATGTTTACAACAAACATGGTACGCAATGATTTTATTTTTTTAATATGATTATATATTTATATATGAATATTTGATGATAAACAGATGCTTACAAGTAAAGAGACCTTGATTGATTGGGTTAAAACTACTAGTAAGAGACATAACATGATTGTTGTTATAAAAAAGTCGGACTTCGAGGCCAAGTTGGGAGAAAACCAAGAATTGATTTTACATGTGAAAGATATGGTTCGTATAGGTGTAGGAATACTAACAAAGAAAATGAAAAAGGAAAGAGACATAGAGCTACTGAAACAAAAAAGTGTGGATGTCCATTTGCTTTGAATGAAAGAAAATTGATAAATGGTGATTATTGGATATTTAAAGTGAAATTTGGGAGACATAATCATGACATTGCCTAGAACCTTGAAGGACATTCATATGCTGGGAGATTAATTGAGAAAGGGACTTCAATTTTAGTAGACATGTCAAAAAATCATGTAAGACTAAAGGAAATCTTATACACATTGAAACAAAATGATTACACAAGATAATTGGTCTTCGGTTAGAAAAGATCTAATAAAGGAGCTTGAATCTCATTTTGATGATTCTCATTTTGATGATTACTCTAGACTCTATGGAAATGATGATATGGTACATGAGTTGATTCATTCACTTTCTCATTTTGATGGTTCAGTGAGTCGTAAGTATTGGATGACCATGCTGGATATGGGTCATGTTATTGCTTCAAGATATAAAATTATTCTTATTCACTTGAGCCAACAACAATGTCTTACATTTCTTCCACTTTGAGATAAACTACTTGCAATCACATCTCATAAGATTGTTACAATTGGATTTGCCAATGACTGCCATTTTGTCTTGGTAAATATCTATTAAATTAATTAAATTTTTAATTAACTAAATGATATTTATACTTATGTTTTTCTATATGATTGTGTACAGGTAAATTGACATACTAGTAGACCAATGCCACCTATTACTTGTAATTGGTACAAGTACTATCATCTATGTGCAGAAGGCTGGACTACACCTTATCATGCTAGAACGCAATTTTTTAGGTCCCTAATAGAAGAAGGTATAGCTATATTAGAAATAATTTATTTGAATAAACTATAAGAACAATTAATGATAACACTACTACTACTGCTATTAATTTTTATCTAATAATACTACCAATATTGTTTGAACAATTACTTGATTTGTTCGCTACTATTTAATTACCTAATCATATTATGTTTATCCGCAAAGATTTGGGGCCTAATTTTGATTCACATTGATATATTATTTACAAATTATGTCTAGTATGTGATGTTTCCCACTTGATATTAATGTGAAGCATTTTTGTCTAATTAAAAAAAATAAGAAATTCAAGCATGTTAAACATTTTTATCTGAACATATATGGGAAGTTTTTCTACTTGCAATCAAGGGCGAATCCAGAGTCCAGTGGCAGCTAGGACGGATCGTTGATCGTAGGTTGGACTATTGACCATTGACATTTGACCGTTGCAAGTTTATTTATTAATATTTAATTAAATAATATTAAAAAATTTCAACTTTTATGTAAATGCACCAAAATTTAAAAATTATACATGCACTAATGCGCACACACAACAATTCTCCTATTTCCTTGCTAAAAGTTTCTTATTAGTCAAAGAAACATGTAATTAGCATAGAGCTTTGAGCTCAATATATAGTGCACATTAATTTTAACTTCACATAATCACAATTTTTAGTTGGCTAATTAATCTTGGAAAGCAGGTCATGAGATTTCTATTAAACCAATTTTCTTGAATGTTCTAGTCATATAGAACTTGAATCTACATCAATGTCTCGTGCTTACTATCTACATATTTGGTTCTCAACTATAATTACATTTTTTTTCATAAAATTGTAATTTCTCCATCATTATATTATGCAACTAAGTTTTTCAATTCTACAACCAGCACAAACAGTCAAAGAAATCAAATTTATTTGATACATAGCCATACCTATCCTCTACCAATCAAGTACATAAAAAATTATAGACATAAATTAAAACAAAAAAGAAAGAAATTCCAACTAACCTCACCGAATTTGTTCCCACATGCCTATTTATCCCACAAAAAAAAAAACTCAGGTATTAAAAAGACAAGGCCCATCATTTCCAATACACATGGCTTTAGAAGCTTTACAACATTCACCAAAAGAACTGAATTTGAAATAAGTGCCCAAAAATAAAGCATGTAAACTTCGCAAGAAGTAAGGAAGAATAGTCCAAAAATATATGAAAAGATAAAGGAAAAGATACAGAAAGTGCTTTAGTAACCAGAAATAATTGAGAAGGCTTATCCATTTGTCAAATCCAGTCCAGCTTAATATTTATCTTCATAACCAATTCCAACCAATGGCGGCGACAATAGCAACCGCGAAGAAGAAGTGGAGAATGCAGAAGGGTTTGTTTGCTTGGTTATTTATACATCTCCAAATTGGTTGGGCCAAACATTTTTTAAAAAAAAGGCCCGGCTCTCAGTCCAAACAAAAGGGTCCAAAAAACCCAAATTTTTCATTCAACTTCTTCTTCCTCATTTAATCATTCCCAAGTCCAACGCTCACGTCCACCAAATGCAGCCATTGTCGCCTTGTAGCCATCCCATCTTCCATCAACACCGTACCCCTTAAATCATTATCCAAAATCAATAAACAACCAAATAGGAAAACAAATTAATAATTCAACACAAACAAGTGCAATTAGACAAAAACCAACCTCTTAGATTTTTGCTGCAACTTCTACCCAACGGTCTAGGTGACTATTGAAGGCTCCGGCGGATCTAGCATGGGCGACCACGAGGGCTTGCCAGGTGCTGGATCCGCGCCTGCTTGCAATTTTGCATTTAAGCATACCACAAAGAGATGATTGAAGCAAACTAATCACAGTCCAAATCATAGTTGTCAGACCTGAATCGGACATCAACCCAGTCAAGGTACCGGTGGGTTATTACTTCAAAATAATTACTAATTTATAAAGTATAATTTTTTATTTTTATTTTTTTGTTTGAGATAATATTAAAGTTTTCAAGTTCTTTTTCACTAATTTTTCTATACATTTAAATTAATAAGTTTTTGAACTCATTTATCAGTGATAATGATTAAATTTTGATTTACAAATTATTTATTAATTATTGACAAAAAAATGGTGTATTATCTATTCAATTTATCTTAGTTAAAATTAATTTTTTTCAAACAAAATAAGTATATAAAATAATTATTCGAAATTACGAAGTGAATGAAAATGTTGGACTAATTTCTTTAAAAAAAGTTTCTAGAAGTAACAAATTATTCATAGATTAGATATAATTTATAAAACAAAAGACGATAAAGTGTTGCTTGTACTAGTGTTAAAGTTGGGTTCTATTTACTTAGAGGTCAAAGGGTTCAAATCTTTAGTACCTACAATTTCAATGTAAAAGAGTTCTGAAATTTAGTTTAAAAATCAACCGGGTTGAATCGGCCCAAAAATGATTCAAAAATTGCCTGTTGGCTCGGTCAAATCTGAATTTTGACCGGACCACTTGCATCTATATAGTATCAGTTGGCCCGGCCGGTCAAAGGCCTGGGTCACTGGTTTATTGGGCCGATTTTAATAACTATGATCCCAACACAATGAGTTCCAAATGTTACTCGATATACTTTATTTAGAGACAACCCTCCTCCTCATTTTGGATGTTAATTTATGAAAGTTTGCCTTTGATGAATTGAGTTTTATGAATAAAAATAATAAAATTTCTAATAAACATTATTAAAATGATTAGCTGAACAATATATGTTCATTTAATGTTCAATAAGTTCAACTTTGCTATTATTTCATTTATTTGGTTTAAAAGAGTTTATGGTTTTAGGGATTGTGTGAATCTATAGTGTTAGGGATGTATTTAAAATGTGATAAATATATAAAATTCACGTGGATATATAATATTTAAATGAATGAATTTAATAAGGGCAAGATTGAAAATGATGTGGATGTAAATAATATATATATAAATAATTATATAAAGAAAATAAATATTAAATAAATAATATACATTACCGACTAAGATAATTAATTAATGAAATATTTAAACAAGAAAGTAAATTTAATATTAATTTTTTAAATTTTTTTAAAAAGTTAAAAAAAATAAATTATAAAATTATATATATATATATATATATATATATTTTTTTTTTTAATTTTAAAATTTTATTAGGGATGAACTTAGAGTAGGACATACTTTTAAAAAGCGTGGATGAAAATAGCGGTGCCCTAAGAATATCATACTCTTCAAAGAAGATGAAAATAGGGTTTTATAATCTTTAAGGAGTGTATAATGGATGAAAAATGGTCAGTGAGAGGTAGTGGGGTTGGGTGTATAAAGCTATTGGCGCCACCCAGAATCCAAAACTATCAGCCAACAACCATAAGGCGGTGGAGGGTTGTCCTTTCCATTTCCTGTTCAACTTTCACTGTATCAATTCCCAACTTTCCTCTCCACATATTTTCTTGGACAAGAAAAAGTGCTAAGAAAAACAAATAATTAACATAAAACCTTTAATTAATTTGAAGGAACTAAGGAAAGGGGAGGAAGGAGGAGAAGAGCCCACCTTGTAGTATCTTTTCTTGTTTTAGCAGTTCAAGAAGAAGTTGTGTGGACGTGAGAGTGGACGGATGGGGCCATTGGAATCAAGAGAAATTTCAGTGGGGTGGTCGCACCTCATGGCGGTGCAACAGCCCTATCAAGGTGCGCCGCACTGAAGATTTAGTCATTGGAATCACATATTTTGAGGTTTGTGTAAGATTTTTGCTTTGGGCTTTTAAAAAAATGCCCATTAATATTATATAATGGGATTGTATTATGTATTTTGTTTTTTATTATTTTGGGTCATATTATATTATATTTTTATATGTATATGATTTTTATATTTTAGTGCATTTACATATATATTGAAGAATTATTATTATTATTATTATTATTACTATTATTATTTAATTAAATATTAACAAACGATCTTGTTATTATGGCTATTGATTGTCGACGATCAATGGTCAACGATCAACGATTGTCTTAGCTAACCAACAATTCTAGATCCGTCATTGGTCATGTTGATGTCTAGTTCTTAAATTTTACATTTTTTTTTCTCTTAATTTTGTGTTTTCTTTTGAATTGTAATGAAATATTATGTGCAATTAAATAAAATTAAAAATTAATTAATAATTACATATTTTTACTTGTGTTTTTGTTTTTGTTTTTTTGGTCGGACCCTTCGTATTGTACATTACCAACACCGGTGTCGTATGTTAGTGTTTTCTTGAATTGCAACAATCCACATTTTCAAATAAATATTCTTCAATATCACAATCCATTTCTCCTCTTTCCCTGCTATTCACTATTGACTCGTAGCATCCTTCGCTAGCACATTTACCCATCCTTTTATCCTTATTATCCACACTAATCTTAGGATCATCAATTATAGGTTCTTCATGTGGTTCATTTAGCAGTGCATTTGGTTGGTAAGGTACAACTATATATATCTCAGCCAACTTGTGACTGTTCATGTCCTTCAACAACTCCCTTACACCTGATTCACTCTTTAATACAATCAATCCGCTTCCCAAAATAAATTTCTGCCTCCTAAAATAGCAATCCAAACCACATGCAAATGAAAATATTTCAAACATATCTCTTGTGAAGTAAGAAGACTTCAAATAGTCCATGAATATCACTATATCGTATTCATAACTCAAATTGTTAAGCTTATCGAAAAATTGCACTATGAAAGGTCATTGTGAAATAGTTCGAATAGTCAGTTGCTTGTACACAAAAAACAAATTATTGCCGTATTTCTAATAATAACCATAATGCATGATCAAAACCCGCAACACAAATCAATAAACATTATGGAAATAAGAATGAATCAAAACCCTCAACAATCAACATGCATAAAGTTATGAGATCGTAAATGGAGCAATAACAGGTCCACAGTTTGCTCGTATATGGAGATATTTAAGAGGTAGAAACAAAAACTCACCATATTTCTTATTCTCGAAGCAAATATTCCTTTTTACCACAGATGGTAATTATATAGAGGATAATAAATCAACATTGAAAACTGTTGATGGCTAAAAATGAAATGTGATTGTTAGATCAACTTTAGAGAAAAAAATATGTTTATTGATGATGGAATTAGAGTGAAGTACACAATAATTTGTATAAAAGAAAGTTGTGTTAGAAATACAATGTAGCTTTCAAAAGATTCTTAGGTCTGTCTTAAGAGGGAACCATATGTCCCCATTCATAGAAGGAAGAATCACACTTGGCTACCCCCAGGGCACATCTCCAAGTGGTAAAAGGTGGAGAAATCCAGCTTTGCTTGAGGCTGCTGCGTCAAGGGTTCGAATCCTAAAATATGGATTTGGCTCTTGGGTAAGTGCAAGTGTACAAGCAGCCTTCCACCCTATACCCTTGGAGGCATAATCTGCGATTTACCTCTTTCACGATGCTTCAGGGTAGGGGTGGTGGGGGACTCTTAAGGTTAGGGTTTAACCTTTTAAGAATCACACTTGGCTGCCCAATATTTTATTAGCTACTGTGATGACTTAGAGATGTTTGCCACTGTCCTAAATTCTAATTTCCTTATTGGTTGTTGAGGTCAACTCTGTAGATCATCATGACAACTATTTTTTCAACTATGCCATCAGGTAATGATAACTTGATAATGGGTAATCATTGCTGGCTTTTCATTGGTTGGAAAAAAGGTACTCATGTTGATGTTAGGACTGCCACATGCCTTTCAAAGAGATGTTGATAAACATGTAGGACCTTGTGGTAGGTGCTTAGAAATTATTATGTCTTTCAAATGATGGCAACTATATGACTGATCTAATCTGATTACACGTGTCCAATGGTTTAAAATGAGCACTGTAACGTAAATATTTTAATGAGTTGTGAGGTCGACCTCCAATACCAATGTTGAAATTATTTGTATCTAGAAATCAAACTTAAATGATGCAAAATTCAACTTACTTTTGCAAAATGCTCAGTAGAATGGCACGATGACAGTTCTCGAGTGAACAAAATCGTAAAAAATTGTGGCTAATTTTGGATTCTCGGATTCAATCGTAGGTATCTTCTCTACAAACTAACCGTTAATATCTCCTCACTTGTTCTCTCAAACAAACGGTGCCTTAAACAATGAAATGAAGTGACATATGGACTTGTCCTTTTAGATTTTATTAATTTCAAGTCTATTTGTTGTTTTTAACATTTAAACTAACTGATTGAGATGGTAGGGTTATTCCCTAATGTTTGAGAATCTAGAGAGATTTCATGCCATCATGAAAGGTTGGAAGGATATTTCACAAAACAGGAAAATGTTAGCGGGTATTGTGTCAGTTACCTTATTCAATGTATTAAACAAATTTGATAGTGAAATCCATGAATAAGCACAAAATTATAGATTAAATAAATATTATCATGTAATTGGGTTTCTCTTACTTCAATCCATGCTTTTAGCATGGAAATCATTCCGAGAAATTTTAGAGCATGCATCGTGTATAACAATTTCTTGTGATAAAGTTTTCTGTTTGATTCTTTTGTAGGAAGCGAAAGTAGAATTACCTAGAAATTAAAAATTTTGTTTAATTCAATAAACAAGATTGTCTAGATATTCGAATGTATGTTATACCAGGAATAAAGAATTCGAATATTTACCTAAATTTGAAGGTAAATTTCTGAAATTAATTTTGAATCACAAACTTCCAACTTTTTAATTCCTAGAACTTGAAGACTTGAAGCTCCAAACCCAAGTTTTCTATGATGTTCTCCAAAGTCGAGACTACATCGAGGTGGGTACATTTTTTTAATTAGATCAATGAACTAATTCTTAAACTGAACAATTGAAGATGATAAGAAAATATTATTTCTTTGTCAAAATTTGAACACTATGAAATTATGTAGTATGATTATTCTTTTCTGTAGGATGTTTAGGTTCCATCTAATCTTTATTTATAGAGATAAAATGGTTCCAATCATTATACAATAACAATTCCACATTCAAATAGGAATTTTAATTAAAATCTAAATGGAAGTAGTAATTAAATCTCACATTCAATTAGTTTACATTTAATTATACATGCAGTCCTAGAAATTTAATTACAATTATAATTAAGTTTACCACTGTTATATGAATTACAATTAAGCACAAAACTTTATATTGTAATTATAATTAAATTTAAAACTATTATAATTACCGTAATTAAGTCTCAATACTTTATAGTGCTACCACAGAGATCTGATCAGATATATCTTATTCAAACTCCAATAATTAGATCTTATTTTGTCTAGTCGATTCTAAACCACCCAATCTATTTATTAGTCTTTGCATTTTCCACTAAAATAAAAGACAGAACTCTCAAAATATATAAGATCACAAAGGTTAATAAATCTGTAATACTTTCGTCTGACTTGCCATATATGTATTTTATCCACGTCCAAGTTTTGATAATTAAGTACGAGCATAACTGATCTTTTCTTCGATACCATTTTCTTCAATTGTCTTGTGAATAAATCACAAATGTAGAAGTTTAGTCTTCGCTAGATACTGAACTAGATTTTAATCGTTTGTCGAGATATTTGACTAATTAAATTGATCTCACTCACTGATGAATCAAAGAATCATTAACATCATGAAAATATATATATAATCCTGTCAAAGGATTTAGATGAAATTCACAGTGATCAAGTGTAATTTAATTCTTCGCACGGTCATGCGATAGATTTAAACTCGACACATAATCCGTTCAATACACTTCAAGTGTACTAGTTTCACTTTTAATTATTTTTGTGATAAAGACAAATTACAAATCTAAATAGTGAATCGATCAACATATGACCTTCTAGTTACAAGGTGCTAACCCTTATACATTGATTGTGAATAAATTATTTATGATCAAAATTAAAATTGTGTTATAATGTGCTTCTCAATATAAGTATTCAACTTATATTATCACAAATGATCACATGCACTTTAATTCGCATACTAAATAATAAATAAATGCAATAAATAAATAAGTAAAACCATAATTTATTATTTTATTATAGCAAAATATACTTATGGGCACACAACCCAACAAATCTTTCATTTACCCTAGAGTATGTGTCATGTCTTGCAATTTCATGTCTTACAGATGGCTTCAAAAACCTTAGCCGACAAGCTTTTAGTAAATGAGTCTATAAGGTTATCCTAGTAGCAATCTTACAGATAACCACATTTGTTTACCAACTATTTCTCTTAAGAGATGATATTTCTGTTCAATGTGTTTGCCCTTCTGATGACTCTTGGTTCTTTAGCATTTGCAATAGTCCCATTGTTATCCCACCTTCTGAAAAGATATGGAAATCTTTTTTGTGTAAATTTGGACCATCTGATGTTCCATTATGCCCACTAATGTCAATCTTGGTTACTCAGTGAGATCCATGTGGTTAGCAACTAACTCTTCACGTCGTTGATGAGCTTGTACCCTGTTGAAACTAGTAATGAAACCCATCAACTAATTTTTTGGGTTGATGTATTTCTTCATGAATGAGTGGCCACTCTTGGATCTTTGCTGCTAGACATGCCCGCATTGAAAACCTGTGTCACATATGCAGTACCCAACAAAAATTTGTCTCATACATGTTACTGAGCTTTCATTGCAGTCTAGTTGTGTAATTCCAATTACCTCATTCCAAAAATTCTCGAACTCCTCGAGTATCTCAAATTGTTTGTTGATATTTACCAATCCGTGGTATTGCTCGTTGTATAATCTAGCATTAATCTTCTCCGAAAACTTGTTAAGTACGTGCCATAAAACAGGAATGATGCAATGTAGTGGTTAGTATCATTGATATGGCTTTTGAAATTACAACATCTTGATCAGTAATGGTAACCTTTGGTGACATGATTTGGCATTACTTCAAGGAACTTCGAGAATAGCCAAACAAATGATTCAACTGTTTAGTCACTCAATAACGCACAAGCGAAAATAATTGTCTATCCATGGTAGTTCACTCCAACAAATGGAGCAAAAATCATCGAGTACTTATTGGTGTTGTAGCTTGTGTCGAACACAACAACATCACTGAAGTATGCTACGATCTTCTTAACTCCGAATCAGTCCAAAAAAATCGAACCAACTTTCTATACAAATCAGTCTCGTGATTGAAATACAAGTTTGGTTTTTTTCTTTCTCAACTGTGAAACGCTCGATCAGATCATTTGCATCGTGACAACTTTGTTTCGCTCGTATATTTCTATCATAGTTCCTGATATCTCTCTCCACACACCTAACTGACGAAGGACCACCCAAATCTCTCTCCATAAGTCGCATCTGTTGGCATGTTGGTATGTTGGCCTCGAAAACTATTGTGTACGTGCCTTCTTTGTGGTCGATACTGTCTTGTGTGATCTCAACAAATGTACTCTATTAGGAGTGGTAAGACCATGATTATGCTCATCTACAAACTTGTTTAGAACCCATTCCTGTCCAATTTGTTGTTTGACTACAAATAATCTAGCGTTGCATCCAACTCATGTATTTCCACATTTTCTTTCCCAAACCTGTGGCACAAGATTTTTATGTTTTCTATGGTAAGTATCATATGTTTTTCCTTCCTTTTAGCAACAAATAATTTCCAGCAAGTCTCGCTTGTTTTCTCGTTTTTGTTACTATTTGTAATTCTTGTACTAAATCCCACTTCTCGTGCATACAGATTATAGAAACCATACGCATCCTCATGCGACTCAAATTCCTGTTCAACTCTGGATATTTGACTAAGAAAAACTTGTGGAATAAACACATTATCAACACTTTCTGAATCCATCCCTACAACAAGTAATAAAAAATGGAAAAGTTAAGGTCTATTTATTTTTTTTTAGTAGTAAGGAAGAAAATTTTAATTTTCTTTTTAATATTGTTATGTGATTATACAATTCAAAAACTCCAAACATTTATAGGTAAGAAATTGTATAGAAGAAGTAATAAGAAGTAGAAAATATAAAAAGAGTCAATCAAAATTTTAATTTTCTTTTCCTACAACCTTGTAGGAACATGAAAAAATGTTTACTTCCAATTGTCTTCTAATAAAATTTTAATTTTCTTTATCAATATTATTCTATGAATCCATCCCTACACAAATAATAAAAAGCAGAAAAATTGAAAAATAAGAAATGTGTTTTACCAATATGAAAATTAAATATCACCACAAAACAATCACTAACAATATATCAATTAATGGAATGTCGGTAATATGAGAAATTATAAAAAAAGAAATTTAAAATCACCTCAAAAACTAGAAGTCCTTCCAATAGTTGCAAGTTCAACATTTTTATTAGCTACATTTATTTTATTTTTAGTTATTAGAAGACAACTGGTTACTTATTATAGGATTAAAATCAGAATCAAAGCATATGGAAGAAAAAATTGAACATTTATATTAAATATTTTTTTAACCTATGTTTTGAGACCAAATGTTTGACACTTGAGAAGCATAGTAATCGGATGCCAAAATATTTGAGAAGCGAGAAATTTTTGCCAAGTGAATGGAATTGTAATAAGTTAATACGTTGATAAATATTACATATTAATTGTGAGATTTGGGTAGTTGGGAAATTATTTATTGAAGTGACTAGGTGAGGTGGGCTCTGGAAAATCACAAATTTCAAAAGATGTGGAAAGTGAAAATTGACTGTTGAATTAGTGTGGTAGGAAAAAAAAGTTAATGTAGCAATCCATTTAAAAATTTAATCAACTGTCGACATGGCAGTGGGTAAAGTGTTCTCCTGCCCACTTGGGGCAGGAAACCGTTCATGTTACAAATTATATTCTATCGAGATGATCTTATTATAAAAAAATCCAATCAAACAATTTGATTTACGCGATCCTCTTATAAGGAGTTCGTTGCGTTATTGGCACAAGACAAGTGTGTTACTTTACTTATGGATTAATCAAAAGGAGACCATGATTTTTTATTTAAATAAACAATTGTTCCAATCAATATTTTAAAGTAATAAATTTTAATTATAAATAATTACCTATTGTTTACATTAATCAAATTAATATACAGTTTAATTATTTCGAATTTTTCTTTAAGAAAAATTTAATCTAAATTTAATTAATCAAGGAAATTTTAATAATTATTAACTATTCACATTAATCAAATTGATATACAGTTTAATTATTACAATTTTTTCATCTGAAAATTTAGGCCACATTTGTTTTCCAATTCTGAAAAAATGAGAATAAAAACTATTGTCGTTATGAGTCCTACACAAAAGATAAAAATTCAAATTTGATGGCTTGATGTGATGGATAATGGTCAAAATTTCATTTTAATGATAAAATAATGGGAAACAAACGAGGGCTTAATCTAAATTAAATTAATAAAAAACTGGTGTTCAATAATGCATCATATTCATAGTATCACAAGTGATGTCACAAATAAATTTATATGTCACGATATCTAAAATAATAACATTTCAAATAATAATTTAAGCATTCATAACGCGACAAATTTTACAATTATTTGTGGGCCAAAAACAACTCAAGAATTAAACTAAAAACTAATTAAACACAAACCGAATATTTAATCTACATCTTTAACGCAAAAATTTCAAGGATCCAACAGTAACGACCTAAACAACATTAGGACTAGGCCACCGTACCTGTAAAATTAATTAATATTAAATCGGCTTATCCAAATCTAATCCAGTATGCACAAAAACTGACCCCAATTCAAATTCAGACAATCTACGATACCAAACATAGCAAATTGCTAATCGATAGCAGCAAATTTACTGCTCTACTACTTGCTACTGGCAAAAAATTAAATTAATATTATTGATGTAAATTCTTAAATGCTTATTTGTTGCTTAGTCTTCAATCATCAATCGATTTAGAAGACCCAATAATTACAAAAAATTGAAAAATTACATAAAACTTATGTCCCTATGCTCACAATTTTGAATCTACTTTAAAAGAAAATTAAATCATGATGATGAATTCTTTATTCGTCTATTTTATTATAGACTCGAAATAACAAGTTACATTAAGAATTGACAGTAAATAATTTGTCACAGTTTAAAATAAATTCAATCAACATAAAATAAATTATTTCTAGACATCGCTCGACTAGAATATGCAATCAAGAAGCACGTGAACGATATAGATTGTTCTGATACGAGTTGTAGGAATGCAGAAGTAGAATTATCAAATATTAAAAATTTCTTTAATTTAACAAATAAGATCGTCTAGATGTTTACGTGTATAATATATCAAGCATAAATGATTTAATTTAATTTTTTTTTACCTAAATTCGATGGTAAACTTCTGAATTAATTCTGAATCAAGAACTTCTAGCTTTTTGGATGACGTGTTTCCAACTTTTTGCTTCCAAGAATTTGATGCTACGAACTTCTAAGTATTCAATGGTATTCTCCAAAGTGGAGATACACTGATCGGTTGTCACTTTAAAAAAAAAAAATTAAATCTAGAAACTAATTCTTGAAAGCGACAATTGAAGAAGATAAGAAAATAATCATTTCCTCTCTCTAAATTTGAACACTATAAAAGTTATGTATTATGATTATTCTTTTTTGTTGGATGTTTATGTTCTATCTAATCTCTATTTATAGAGATATAATAGTTTCAGCCCTTGTATAATAATAATTTTACATTCAAATAAGAGTCTTAATTAAAATCCAAATCGGATTTTAATTAAAGTCAACATCAATTAGTTTACATTTAATTACACATGTAGATCTAGAACTTCAATTTCAATTATAATTAAGCTTAATACTTTTATAGGAATTACAATTAAGTACAAGACTTATTGTAATTACAATTAAGCGAAAACTATTATAATTACCGTAATTAAGTCCAATAATTCATAGAGCTAACACAGGGACTTGATTGAATATATATTATCCAAGTTCCTATAATCCTGTCTAATCAATCCTAGATTACCCAATCTAATTATTAGTCCTTGTTTTTTTCGCAAAAAATAATCCTGTCTAATCAATCCTAGATTACCCAATCTAATTATTAGTCTTTGTCTTTTCCGCAAAAAACAGAAGACTGTACTATTAGAGTATAAAAGATCACAAAAGTCAATAGATTTGTAATAATTTCGTCTGACCCCCCATATATGTCTTTTATCCTTTTCCGAGATTCAATAATTAGGTATGAACATAAATAATCACTTTGTCTTCTAATTATTCTCACTAACTTCGGTACCATTTTCTTTAATGGTCCTCTGAGCTAATCATATATATTGAAATTTAGCCGTCATTAAATATTAAGCTCATATTTTAACCCTTCAACAGAAAATACTTAAGTGATCACTCTACCCATTTTTTATAATGATAGTTACTGACACAAATTCAAGTTCTCTCTTTCACTCATTCTCAAAGCTCTTAACTCGCTGAGATATTTGACCAATCAAATTGATCTCACCCGTTGATGAATTAAATATTTATTAAAATCACAAAAGATATATATAATCCTATTAAGGGATTTAGATGAAATACATAGTGATTAAGTGTAATTAAATTCTCCGCACGATCATGCTGTAAAATTAAACTAGACACATGGTCTGTTCAATATACTCCATGTGTATTAGTGTCATCTTTAACTATTTTCATGATAAGAACAAATCACAAACTTGAATAGTGAATCAATCAATACTACAACATTCTAATTACAAGGTGCTAATCCTTATACATCAGTTGCGAATAAATTATTTATGATCAAAATATAAGTTGTGTCACATTATAATTCTCAATGCAAGTATTTACCTTATATTATCAGAAACGATCATAGGCAGTTTAATTTGTATGCTTAATAATAAATAAATGTAATAAATAAATAAAATCACAATTATTTATTATAAATTATTATTTCATAATAGCAAAATATACTGTATGGACACATAACCTAGCATTTTTTCACATATGCCAAATTCAAAACTACATTTTGAAAATAGCAGATTGTAGGGATTTCACAATTAATTTGAATAGGGATGCGACTTCCTCTTTATTATGACAAGTTACCAAAAAAACATTGAAAAATATTGCTATATTAATATGGAATATTTTGGGTGATTTTGACACAGTAATTTCTAGTTTTAATTTTTAAATATATTAGTTGTATTTCTAGAATTTTTGTTCATTAATACAATTAAAAAGTGAAAATACATAATTACCATAATTTCAAAATACAATTTCAAAATTAACAAAATTTTGAAATTCTTTCAAAAATCAAATGATATTAATTAAATAGGTGATTCAATAGGTTAAAGCATAATAATATACAATTGACGGTCATAGTTGTGTACTAGTAACAAAAACCTCACAATCACAAAGACACAAAATTTGGGTTACAATTGAAAATTTAGTTACAACCGACACATTTTTTTAGTGCATAACTTATTTGTCGGTTACAAATTATCAATTTAATTGATAACAACTTATTACCAAATTAATTTGTCACAACTAATTATCGATCATATATATTATCAAATTAACAGATTAAAATAACTCAATTAACTGGTCACAAATTACATTTCATCTCTCCTACATGCACTCAACTACTATCGACACTATTCAAAATGTTGTTGTTGCCTCAAATCTACAACCCACCACCACTACCACCACTGTTTCCACCACCACTGCTCCTCTTTAACCACTACCCAAATTGTACCAATAATAATCATCATCAACAACATGCGGAGTGTCGCAATGATGGTACACTGCAGAACTGAAACATCGAGTGCTATTGCTACAACAGTAATAGCGTGGTCCTACGCAGGAAGCATGGCCTGCATAGGAAACAACATTGGTTATCACTCGTTATAACAAAGGTTCTCGTCGTCATTGAACATACTCACAGTTGCACGCTATTTCATGTGTGGTAGACACTTAGCTTTTTGTAAAGTGATTGTGGTGTTGTGCGCTACAGTGCTGCTATTGATGTCGGAGAAGTGATGAAGGCGTCGATGAGGAAGAAGTGGAATAAAAAGCCTTTGACCTTTTCTTGTGGTGGAAAATGAATTTGGGCTATGATGGGTTGTGCCATGCAATTGGATTGAGGGTGGCGTGAGGTGGGAGTATACCTCATTTTTTAAAGAATGACTTTATCATCCATTTATTGAAATGAAGGATTTAAAAACATGTGTTGGTGTAATTCCTCAACTAAAAATATGTTTTAAAATATGTGAAAATTACACCACACCCTACTTTAGAAATTCAATATTCTAAAATCAGGTTGGATGTTTCATTATTTTAAAATCAGAAATTTTATTTTAATCAATATTTTTATAAAATAAATATGTTTACTAAATACATATACTCCAATTTTCATCCCAAATTCTAATCAATTTCT
>NW_019245831.1:179781-188550 GCF_002742605.1 Olea europaea var. sylvestris
GCTTTTTGTAAAGTGATTGTGGTGTTGTGCGCTACAGTGCTGCTATTGATGTCGGAGAAGTGATGAAGGCGTCGATGAGGAAGAAGTGGAATAAAAAGCCTTTGACCTTTTCTTGTGGTGGAAAATGAATTTGGGCTATGATGGGTTGTGCCATGCAATTGGATTGAGGGTGGCGTGAGGTGGGAGTATACCTCATTTTTTAAAGAATGACTTTATCATCCATTTATTGAAATGAAGGATTTAAAAACATGTGTTGGTGTAATTCCTCAACTAAAAATATGTTTTAAAATATGTGAAAATTACACCACACCCTACTTTAGAAATTCAATATTCTAAAATCAGGTTGGATGTTTCATTATTTTAAAATCAGAAATTTTATTTTAATCAATATTTTTATAAAATAAATATGTTTACTAAATACATATAATCCAATTTTCATCCCAAACCCTAATCAATTTCTCTTCTTCTTCTTCTTCTCTCTCTCTCTCTCTCGCTTACCCTTCACACTGAGATCTGGATGCCACTGTAGCTGGTGGTGTGGCCGCTCACGATGCCTGTCGTTGGTGGTGACAACCACCACTCCCAACAGCAACTTCTCCGATACCTCAACCTGATGCAGTTATGTTGGTTTTCGATGTTTTGCCGCTCTTCTCTGGTATTTTGCGGTGGTTTCGATGGGGATTTCACAACATACTTTGTGGTGGTTTTCTCGGTGGTAGTGTAAGCGATGTTAGTGTATAGTGGTGGTGGCGGCGAGTTTGTGGATTTTTTTGGGTAGGGTGGTGTTGTGTAGATGGAGATAGAGGAGATGACTGTAGTGGTGGTGGTGGATGTGCGCGATCGTGGTGTGGTATATTTGCGGGTGCCGTGGTGGCGAGCAGCGGTTCTGGAGGCCCGACGATTTGGGTGCGGTGGTGTTAGATAGGTGATGTATCTGGTAGTGGGTGGCTTTTGACAGTGGAGGTGGTGATGAATTTGGCATGTGTTGATGGTTGGTAATTTTGTAGTTGAAATGGTGGTTTGTTGGTGGTTGTGGTGGCGAGGCAGCGATGGATTCAGTGCGATGATTTGGTGGTATTTTTCTACAATGTTTTAAATTTGTTGTAGGTAATGGTAGTTCTAGCGACAAAGGTGAGGGCGGTGTTGTTGGGGGCAGTGGTGAGACGGTGGTCACAAGCATTTGTGAAGATCACAATTTATTTGGTTGATCGTGACCATTAATTAGTTAATATGTGACTAATGAAAAAGATGAATTGTGACTAAAAAATAATGTGTGATCTAAAAAATTGTTAGTTTTTGATCGATACTTTGATAATTTGTAATGGGTAATTGGCACAAAACATCCATACCTTTTAAGTCTATTGTGGAAAACGTCCCTACCTTTCATATTTTGGCATTTTTGCCCTCATTTCAACCTTTCTTTGCGCTGGACGTCCTTCCGTCCATATTCCGTCAGTTTTTCCGTTAAACATTCGGGTAATTGGCACAAAACGTCCCTACCTTTCAAGTCTATTGTGTAAAACGTCCCTACCTTTCATTTTTTGACATTTTTGCCCTCATTTCAACCTTTCTTTGCGCTGGACGTCCTTCCGTTCATATTCCGTCAGTTTTTCCGTTAATTAAATACAAAAATATCTTCTTCTTTCCATAAACAAGGGTAAAATTGTCCTCACCCACTTCACCCCTTTTTCCCGCCATCAACTTAGTCCATAAGTAACAGTAGCAGCAACATGAATCTGAAAATACTTTAAATGATTAAGTTAAATAAAGAAAAAATATCGTGAACACATTATATTTCACAATTCCACAGCTACTGTTGCTGTCATCTTGTGTCACTGGAAAAATTTAGAAAGACATATTAAATGGGTAGTTAATTTATAATGAGTCAATTTAAAATGAGCCATTCATCTTCTCCATTGAGCCAAAAAGAGCCATTCACCATTTTGGCTCATTATAAATTGACTACCCATTTAATATGTCTTTCTAAAATTTTTCAGTGACACAAGATGACAGCAACAGTAGTTGTGGAATTATGAAATATAATATGTTCACGATATTTTTTCTTTATTTAACTTAATTATTTAAAGTATTTTCAGATTCATGTTGCTGCTACTGTTATTTATGGACTAAGTTGATGGTGGGAAAAAGGGGTGAAGTGGGTGAGGACAATTTTACCCTTATTTATGGAAAGAAAAAGTTATTTTTGTATTTAATTAACGGAAAAACTGACGGAATATGGACGGAAGGACGTCCAGTGCAAAGAAAGGTTGAAATGAGGGCAAAAATGCCAAAAAATGAAAGGTAGGGACGTTTTCCATAATAGACTTGAAAGGTAAGGACGTTTTGTGCCAATTACCCAATTTGTAATTATTTAATAAATTGTGACTTATAATGTTAGCGATCTGTGACCGATGAACAAATTTTGACCTATAAATTTTTTGAATTTTGACCATAAAATGATTTGTGACATATAAAAATTTTGATCTATGACCGAAAAATAATATGTAATTAATTAAATTGTTGATTTGTGAGCAAATCGTATCGATTTGCAATTTTTATATATTTAATCAATAAAATATATAATTGATTAATTAAATCATAAATAAATTCTAATGAACATCTGATTTTTAAAATTTAAACTTTTATTTTTAGTTTTAAAATGGGTGATAGTTCACTTCTTAATTATGAATGCACATTTTGACCCAATCCAAACCCAGAATAAACTTTAAACATCCTACCCAATTAAAATCCACCCACTTGACCCGACCCGACCCGACCCGACCCGGCACCTCATAAACCCTTCAATTCATCAATTTGAAGCCTAAACTCCGTCACCCTAACAACCCATCTCCGTCTACAGTACGGTGACCCCCCCCCCCTCGCAACTGCAGACGGAAGATCAAGCTGGTAGCCAGGTAAATTGGTAGTTATAATTTTGTTCTTCATGTGTTTTGGCTACATACACTCGTTGTTTTCTGCAAGAGCATTGAATGAAAACTCAAAATTGATTTTTCGACTTCAAAAGAAATCTGTGATGTTTAAATTCTGCTACAAAAATTGAGTATCTTAGGGTTGTGAATCAATTTTTTCGTTTTCAATTTTTACTTTTTAATTAGCTGCGAGAGACACTGAAATTAATGGAATCGTTTATTAGAAGAAGTTCATAATCTTTAGTTTCTAAATTCTTCATACATAAATCTTCTGCTATAAATATAAAGAGTCTACAGTTTGTCAAATGTGTTAATTTTCAAATACATTATCATCTTTTTCTCTAAAGAGCGAGTAAAATTTATTAATATTATTTTTTTTTGGGGTGGGGGGGGGGGGGGGACAGCTTGAGATTAATCTTCATAATGTATAAAGATACAATCTTTATGTTGTTTTATAGTTCCCTCTGGACAGGGCTGTGATATTCAAATTGGGAAGTAAGTACCTGAGTCTTGTTAAAAGTTTCTTATCTTTTGACAAGTCTACTATGAAATTGTGTTAGTGAATTTTATGCCCTAATTGGAGAGCAAAATGAGAGAGAACATGAATGGGAAAATAATTTTCTTACTGCTGTACGTGATACAATTGTGTATATATATATAAACTTAACCAAAACGACAACTCAGCTAACTGGTGAATTACATAAATAACCCTGCATTCCTGTAAGACTCCCCCTCAATATGGCTGATGAATATTCAAGACACCCATCTTGGATGATAACATCTGAAATCTGGCTTTCCCTAAAGCTTTAGTCAACTAATCTGCTAGCTGATTTTGTGTGGGCAAATACATGGTTTTTATGTCACCAGATTGTACCTTTTCTCTCACCAAATGACAATCTAGTTCTATGTGTTTCGTCCTCTCGTGAAAGACAAGATTGCTAGCTATATGCATTGCCGCTTGATTATCATAGAATAGTAGAGTAGCTTTAGGATGATCAACCCCTAGATCAGTCAACACCTTCTTAAGCCAAATAATTTCACAGACTGCTGCTGCCATGGCCTTGTATTCCACTTCAACTGATGGCCTTGATATAGTATGTTGCTTCTTTGATCGCCAGGATATCAAGGACCCTCTAAGAAATATGCAAAACCCTGTAACTAGCCTACTTGTATTTGCACACGATGCCCAATCTGCATCACAAAAAGCTTTGAGCTCAAAATCAGAATCTGCTGCAAAGAATAACCCTTGCCTTGGTGTTCCTTTCACATATTTGAGCACATGGTGTGCGGCATCTAAGTGAGCTTTTCTAGGGATTCAAGATATTGACTTAGAGCCTGCACTGAGAATTACAAATCTAGTCTTGTAATGGTCAAGTATAACAGCCTTCCAATTAGCCTCCTATACGTTCCTGGATCATATAGCAACTCCCCTTGATCTTTAGTCAATTTTAGACCCTGCAACATAGGACATTTTGCAGGCTTTGATCCTAAATAACCTGCATCTTCAAGGATTTCCAAGGTATACTTACGTTGACCGACAACAATGCCTTTAGATGATCTTGCAACTTCAAGCCCCAAAATATATTTTAAGACTCCTAAATCCTTCAGCTTGAACTAATTGTTTAGACTCCTTTTAAAATGCTCAATGTATGTCAGATCATTTCCTCCTATTATGATGTCATCAACGTAAATGAGCAGCATAGTATAAGAGCAGTCAGTTCTCTTGCTGAAAAGTGAGTAATCAAACTTAGATTGAACAAATCCTTGAGATATGATGAAGGATGACAGCTTGGTATTCCATTACCTTGAGGCTTGTTTCAATCCATAGATAGATTTGTTAAGTTTGCATACCAATGTGATACCATTCTATCCTTTCTGCTCATACCCTAGAGGCATCTTCATATATACTTCTTCCTCAAGGTCTCCATGAAGGAAGGCATTGTTTATGTCCAGCTGGTGGAGGTGCCAACTTTTACTGGTTGCAGCTGCCAACAATGCCTTGACAGAAGCTAACTTAGCCACAGGAGAAAAAGTTTTCTGATAATCAAGGCTAGCCTATTGAGTGAATCCCCGTGCAACTAACCTCGCTTTCTTTCTATCTTCAGTTCCATCTAGCTTAAGTTTGATCTTGTATACACACTTGCAATCAACGGCCTTCTTATTTGCAGGAAGTGAGGTGATTGTCCAGGTATTATTATTAACTAAAGCTTGATATTCATCATTCATGGCTTGACGCCAAGCTGGGGATTGAATTGCCTCCATAAAATTCCTTGGCTTAGCATTAGTAGATAGTGACAACACATAGGCCCTGTGAGCTGGTGAATTTTAATCATAATCTTAAGTGTTGGATAGATCATAGGATTTTCTAGCACCATGATTGGGAGTAGGTGAGGCAGAACGTTGTTGGGAACGCTGAGAGGCTAGGTCACAATGGAATTGTTGTAGACAGCTGGGAGGTTTTCGAAGTCTAGTAGATCTGCGAAGAGGATTGACATTTGAATGTTGTGAAGTAGATGGAGGGATAGGATTGGATATAGGTGAGGATGGGGATAAGGACACAGGAGTAGAGGTGGAAGGTGGCAAGGATGGACTAGGCTCTAATGGTAAAGATGATGTATGAGGAATGCAATTTGATATAAGAGGAGATGAAGGGGGGAATAAAGGGCTTGTAGAGATTGAGTAGAAGTTGCATCATAGTAACTAAGGGTAGCTAGGAATGTAGGATCATTGAAAGGAAATATATTCTCATGAAAAATGACATCCCTAGAAACAAAAACCTCATGTGTATGCAGATTGTACAGCTTGTATCCCTTTTGAATGGGAGGATAAGCAATGAAGATGCAAGGAACAGCTCTAGGGTCAAACTTATGCCTATGCCTTTCAAGAGTAGAAGCATAGCATGCATGACCAAACACTCTTAAATGAGACTAAGAGGACTTTGCTGAGAATAGGATCTCATAAGGGGACTTGTTTGATAGAGATGTACTGGGTATACGATTAATGAGATATGTGGCTGTCAAGATACAATCTCCCCAAAAATTATCTGGAAGTTTGGCTTGGAATTTTAAAGCTTTAGCAACGTTCAATAAGTGTTGATGTTTACGTTCAACTATGTCGTTTTGTTGTGGTTTCTCAACACAACTCACTTGATATATGATCCCTTTGGAGGAATAAAAGTCAAGTCATGATAAATTCAGCACCATTATTAGATCTTAGTGCCTTAATTTTGGTACTAAACTGAGTTTCAACCATATTGGAAAAGGTTAGGATAATTTGTCTGGTTTGTGACTTAGTTCTCATTAGGAAAGTCCATGTGGATCTACTATAGTCATCCACTATAGTCAAGAAATATTTCGAACCATCAAGTGAATGTGATTGATAAGGACCCCAAATATCACAATGAATTAGCTCAAAAATGAATTGAGAAACATGTAAACTGTGAGGAAAAGGTAATCGATGCTGCTTTGCCATAGGACAAATATTACAATTAAAGTCAGAATTCAACACAATTTCAGGTACAAACTTCTGTAAAGTGGAAATTCTAGAATATGTCCTAACCTATAATGCCATAGTTCAAAAGGCAATCTAGTGACAGCATTAAAACTGGGAACATGGTCATTGTTCATGACTTTATTACAACCAGCATTGAAATGATGAAGAATAGATTTGTTGGCACAAGTAGTGTTTGATGGACCATTGTTTGAAGGAGTACAAAGCTGGTAATGATACAATTCAGCTTCAAGTTTCTCATCTCCAATCATTGTCCATGTAGAACGGTCTTGAATAAGGCAATGGTTAGATAGGAATATTAGGCAACAATGGTGAGAATGAATGAGCTGACTAACAGAAACCAGATTGCATTAGAAAGAAGGAATGCATAAAATATTAGTTAATGATGGATATTTAGACAACTTCACAAATCCTATATGAGTCACATGAGTCTCATCCCCATTAGGAAGTTTAACACTTGCATTTACCTTAGCAGTGATGGAGGATAAATGATTGACAGAATATACCATGCGGTTGTGGCACCAGTGTCAATTATCCATTTATCCTTAACTGCTGAGACTGCTAGACGGTAAGTTTTACCTGAGAATGAGGGAACATCCGGCATAACTAGGTTTGCTTGGCTTTGATTATCAGCATTGCTAGATTGAGGGATCAAATTTGAGAGTTGAGTGTGAAGTTGTGGCTTCAGTATATTGAGAACTTGTTGGCATTGTTTTGTTCCGGTGTGATAGTCAGACTTGAGAAAGCATTTGATAGATCAGAAGAATTAGCATTTCCAGTTACTTGATGTGCACTTGAAATTGGTTCCTTGCCTCTGTCCTTTGCCAACCGATGTCCTGGGGGATATCCATGAAGTTTATAACATTTCCCTTGTATATGCCCAAGCATCCCACGGTAATTGCATTTAGGCCGTTCCTTCCTTGAATTTTGTTTGGTGTGTGCTGATCTCTAGTTACTTCCAAAGTTTGTTGAATTATTGATCAATCTACTTACAAATGCACTAGTTTCCACATTGATTTGACTCCTTGATGCAACATCTCTCTACCTTCCATCTTGTTGAACTAATGCGAACACTTTGTTCAATGGTGGTAAGGGTTCCATTAGTAATATCTGACTTCTTACATTGGAATAGCACTCATCTCACCCCATTAGGAACTGCAATATTTGTTCCTCTTCATAATAAGTATTGTGAGTTTGAGGCCTATAATTTGATAATTCTTCCCATAGCCCCTTCAACTTGTTGAAGTAAGCATTCATAGATCCATTTCCTTGTGTAATTGAAGCAATTAACTTCTTCAATTGATAAATTCTAGGTCCATTACCCTGACTATACCTATCCTTTAATTCTAGACAGATTCCACGGGTTGATTCCTTGTGCATAACACTAGGATAAAACTCCTTAGGGACCGAATTTATGATCCATGATGAAACAATGTGATTGCATCTACACCAAGCCGCATACAGAGGTGATTCTACGGAAGGTCTTGATATAGATCCATCAATAAAACCTTCTTTGTTTTTCACGCTCAAAGCCATTTCCACAGCTTGACTCCACGTCGAGTAATTTTCATCAAAAAGCATAACCGAGACAATCTGCATACCCGTGTTATGTCCATAGTGCATGTAATAAGGACTCGCAGGATCTGAAATCATTCATTGAGCTGTAAGTATCAAGTCTTCGCCACGATTATCAGCTTTTGGTGAAGAATTGTTAGTCAATCCTTCAATTTCAGCATTTGAACTCGTCGCCATGAACGAAAGTCTTGATTACCACTCTGATACCATGTGAATTTTATGCCCTAATTGGAGAGCAAAATGAGAGAGAACACGAATGGGAAAAGAATTTTCGTACTGCTATATGTGATACAATTGTATATATATATATATACACACTTAACGAAAATGACAGCTCAGCTAACTGGTGAATTACATAAATAACCCCGCATTCCTGTAAGAACAAAAGTTCAGAACTTGCAATTTACCATTTGGACACTTTTTTGTCCATCTGAAATATTGTATGTGTTTTGAGCTATATTCTTGGTATTTTTGGCCTTATTACTTAATTATAATATAAAATATTACATTACATTTTGTTTGTTGTTTTATTTTTGGATTTTGAGCTTGAAAACTCGGAATGCACTATGATTTAAGTGCTCAATTTTAATTTTCAACTGGCATGGTGAATAGAGATTTTGTCACCATCAGTATTTTTTCTTCTTTAATTTGGTGCTATAATTAATTTCCGCCCCCTCTTGGTATCTCTGTCAGCTGAAACCATGTAAAATAACACTCTACCTTTTTTTTTTTTTTTTTTTTTTTTTTTTTTTTG
>NW_019245831.1:188654-231154 GCF_002742605.1 Olea europaea var. sylvestris
ACTGTGTGTAGGGGTGTTAAATTGGCTCAGCTTGCCCGGAAAGCTGAGCGCAAGCTGGCTTGCTCAACAGAAGTGCTGCTCGGCTCATCAATTTTTAGCTGAAATTGCATATTTATCTAAATTTAGCTAGACATTTCGTGAGCCATTAGCAAGCTGGCTTGCACACCAGCATACGAGCTCACTAGCTACATCGCCAGCATCTTGCATGGTCAAACTGGTGAGCAGGGCTCGCCCTACTTAACACTTCTCTGTGTGATGAGCAAGTTTAGTTTGCTTATTTATTTGTTTGGTTCCCTAGTCATTTGTTTTCTCTTTAGTTGTAACCAACACAATAACTGCATGTTGTGCATGTAAAATTTATAGTGTGAATTGCAGAATGCTCTCATTACTTGTCATTGATTAATGGTTGCTTTTTGTTTATTATAGACGACAACTTGCAGGATATATATGGCTGAATTTCACTTTGATGAAATAATCAAGGTCATTGGTATCGATGACAAAAGATATGAGAAGGGTAAAAATATCTTTGACATTCCTTTTTGCTAATTATTGAACATAGAATTGCTTACTCCAAACTATTCTTTATTTGACTACAACTGTATAAGAAGGTACATTTCTCTAAATAATTAGTACTGAAACAGATTGACAGGGTCTTGAGCTAAAGGTTTTCTGAATATATTGTTTCAGTTTCGCGCATTGAAGCCCAATCTGAAGATGAGGACGTTTATCTGGAACTAGACGTTCATAGTCAACTATATCGTATGCTCCAGGGGGAGAAATTTAGGATGGTGGTATCGCATACTCTCAATGCAGATGGTTCAGCAGTTACTGGCCATATTTCTGAGGTTCACTTTCTTTTCATTCTTTGTACATGAGCTATGAAATTATGGCCTTTTAGATAATCTATTCAACATGGATTACTCCTATTTAGTAACCTGAATTCACAGAAGATCGTGGATATTATAGCCGTATTATGGACTGAGTTTGATTTTCTGAATGATGAATGGTGTCCTCATATTGCAGGGCAAACAGAAATCACTTGCGGACAAATTTGAGTATGTCATGCATGGGCTGCTATATAAGATGTCGGAAGATAAAGAAAAGCAAAATGATGGAAGCAACACTGTTAAAGTGTACGATATATATGCCCTTTCTCCAGAGAAATGTATTTGCTTTGTATAGTCCAATCCTTTCTACCAAACATACTATCCAGGATGATAGAGCCTCGCTTTGTGTTGAAATCTGATTGTACATTTTATGGTGTCTTATTGCTCTATAGTTTTCTCGACAATTTCAATATTTTTCTTTCTTTCTTAATTGATTATTTGTTTCTCTTCCTTTTATCTTTATGGTGACAGGGTGGTATATATTTCTTTTGGTGGGCTTCAGCTGATGCTGAAAGGTGATCCCCTGAAAATGCACAAGTTCAGACTTGATCAAAGGTTGTTTCTTCTCTTGAGGAAGATTTGAAGCTTATTTTTTCGGAATGCGAGCCTGGTTGATATGTATGGGAATTCTGGATGGTTTGTTTTATTTATCATTGTGGTCTCTTTTTAAAGATGGTGCAGAAATGAAAAACTCTGGATTGTGCTGAGGATTTGGAGCATTTAAATCGTAACTTTTTAGCTCATTCTAGTTTCTTGTGAGCCTTGCATAGTTGCATACAACTATGAAATGTGGCACATTGACTTGAAACGTTACCTTCTCTTGTTTTCGTTCTTTTCCTATAGGCCCGTAAAAGCTTAATTCTTTGTCCAGCCAAATGATTTTGTGTATATTTTTCTCCTGTATTATGTACTTGGGATTCTTTGAGAGAATGGAAGCAATGGAGAAGGGATGTAGGCAGATAAATTGAAAAACAGTTAATGATATGTTAGCCTTCGAAATGAAGTCTCTGAACCCAGCTAGCTATCAACGAAGTGTAAGCCATAAGCAAGGGGAATGAAGACACAGAAGACTCGATTAAAGATTATCCAAGCTGGCTATCGAATGTCAATAAAGAGTATGTGGGTAAATGAATAAAGTGTGATTCTTAACCAAATCAGTTGTAAGAAAGCCAACAAAGAGTCGCCTTCTGGTATTCCCTAATAATGAAAAAACTACTCCAATGCTTGTTGTGGGGGTGGGGGGTCTATAAATACCCCATCATTTAAAGAAGAATGTTGCATGCAATTTAAATCTCTCTCAAATAGCTATTTTTCTTTTTTGCTTTTGTTTGAGTATCAAAATTAGAGTCTATGAAATGAAAGCTATAGCTAGGTAAGTGAGATTTGTTGATATGATGTTTATTGTCTACAAATTGGCGTCGTCTGTGAAAATACTAGAACAAAAATAAATAGCCAAATCTTGTTACATTTGAAAAAGTCCAAATTCTCAGAAGATTTGAAATCATGAGTCAAATTGAAGAGAAATCGGAGGAGATGAAGGTATTAGAAGTAGAAGTCGAAGAAAGCAGTAGTTGTCCAGTAGTAGCAATATCAATCCTAAGAGACATAGAGCGAAAACTTCTATAGAAGCGTAGGGCTAGTATTTCTCCTCACAGCTTCGCAACTTGCGGAAAAAAATGTTGACTACTAAAACTATCTAGGAGATGGTTGAAAGCGTTGACAGTTGAGAACGCTTCTCTGCGAGTGAAAATGGAAAACATAAAGGTCAGTGCATTGAAAAATGTGAAGAGAACGAAACTAATCCTTTCAATAGTACTTTTCGATATAACACCAACGGGTAAACATCAAAAATCTGTGGCAGTACGTAGGGGTGTCAATGAGCCGGCTTGGGCCTTATTGAGTCGAGCTTGATTGGCTCGATTTTTTTCTTCTCATTCAGGCAAGCTGGCTGTTGCCTTTAACAAAGGCAGCTCTTCTTTTGTGATATACTTTTTTTTCGAGCTGGCCCGCGAGCCGCATGGGTTGGCTTGGGCTCGGTTCGAGCCTAGGTTTGGTGAAACCAAGCCTTAAGTCGGGTCGACTAGGGCTTTTTATAGACTGGGCCATGGGCGTCTGAGCGTGCGAGCTTATTTGCCATCATTAGCAGTATGTCGAAAAGGCTGTCCAAATGGCATCGGAAGAATAGATGCTTAAGAGAGATTTTCGGAAGAGGTCACTTGTCAAGATTGGAGGAGTAGTTGCTATGATGGCCGATGGGTTGAAAGTCTTTTTAATACCTCGTATAATATTCCTCAAGATGAGGAATATGAGTATAGACCTACTATGTTATACGAATTAGATGATGATGATGAATACCTCCCATCCTTTAGGGCGATCAAGGAGAGGCCAATCTCGGATAAATTCATCAATTCGGTTATGTACAAATACAGCGGCAAATGAGATCCTAAGAACCATTTGTGTGAGTACATGACACAAATGTGATTGACAAAAGCAAGTCCTATACTTAAATGCCAAGGTTTGTATCTTACTTTAGATGGATTGGCTAAGCGGTGGTATAGCAAGTTGCCACTAGGTTCAATTCGGAGTTGGCATTTGTCGGAAGCCGGATGGGGTAGGCCTTGGCTGTGAGGCTTAATGACATGTGACAAAATGAGAGTCCCTTAAGAGATACTTTACACATTTCAGCTAGAATTGATCGCTTGTGAAACAATTTCAGTGGAAGGCTCGGGATGCCTTATAGAATGAATTACTTATGAAGATTCCCTTCTAGCGGGATGTCCGTAACAAAAATTTAGCCTCATACCAACAACTCATAAGTTTGATGCAAAACTAGATCTAGACAAAAGATACAATTGAGAATTGAAAGAAGGTGGAACATGGGCAAGTTCTCAAGGAAAAGGCCTCGATGTACGTGCCTAGACTATCGAAGCATCAATATCCGTGCTTTGGTGATCATAAAAACAAAGTACATGTGATCTCTTCGGCTCTCTCAAGTAGCAGGCGAAGCACCTCTATCCTCTTATAATTGTAAAGTAAAATTTTGCAAAATTCATTGTATCGAGGACCAAGATATAGATGAATGTTGTGAGGTCATAAGATGGCGAAAATGCAAGATCAGCAGGGCAAGATACATGAAGGATCTAACAGTCATAAGCCCCCGTACCTAAGCACTAGAGGGCGAGGTTGTGAAGGTAGATCAATGTATATAGATTCCTCGTGAGCACCAACATGCAACCCACTCGACCTTTAATAAGAGATATATATACAATCATCAGAGATCCTTATGTTGATGAAGAAATAGTGAACGCGCAAAAAATTTATGTTCGCTGTGCTAAGAAGGCTACATTGGAAAACTTTTGGATTATAGGCAACCCTTAACGTGTATCTCTTTTGATTATTTTCAATAACGATGATGAGCAAGGAGTCATATATCTCCATTGTGATGCATTGGTAGTGTGAGCTATAATAGCTCGCAATGATCTTAGCCGAATGTTGGTGGATAATGGCAGATCTTTAAATATATAATTTAGAAGTACCTTTAACCAAATGCGGGTGGATCATCCATGGGTACCAATGGCTGAACTCCTTTTTGACTTCACTGGAGACGCTCTGATCCATAGAGGACGAATTACACTAGCCATTGAGATAGGCTAGGAGCCAATTTTATTCTATGGATACATGGACTTCCTAATCGTGGATAGTAGGTTTGCATACAACTAGATCCTTGGAATGCCTACCTTTAAATATCTGAAATTTGTGACATCTATCCACCACCTATGCTTAAAATTTGAAACTCCGAAAGGGGTAGCTAGAGCATACCTCTTTTGGAGCCTTTTTGTCAATGACAGTTGAGGGTGAGTGATTAACAAGAAAATAGGCCGTAGAAATAGCTTCAGCCTAAAATGACTTAGGGAAACTAGTATTGGAAAGCATACAACGTACTCTTTCCATCAAAGTCCTATTCGCTTGTTCGGCCATCGTTGTGCTGCGGAGTCTTACGAACTATCAAGTGCCTCAAGATTCCTTTTGACTTGTAGAAAACATTAAATTCATTGAAATGAAAAAAACTTCAAACCATTATTAGTGTGGAGATGTTTTACGTGCTTCCCTGGGAGTTTTCAATCATGATCTTCCACGTAGTAAACATATCACTTTTTGCTTTAAGAAAAACATCCAAACTTTTCTGGAAAAATCATTAATAATTGTTAGCATATAGCAAGCACCTCCTTTAGAAGATTCCTCAGGTGATTTGTAGAGATTAGAACGTATGTAATCAAGTGATCCCTTCGAGTTGTGAATGCCTTTGGTGAATCTAACTCTCTTCTGCTTCCCAAAAACGTGTTGCTCACATAACTTTAATTTATTAGTACCCTGTTCATGAAGAAGTCCTCTCTTGCTCGATTAAGTCATCTCATTCTCGCTCATATGCCTAAGCACACATGCCAAAGTCTAGTAACATCATCATCATTGACAAAGAACAGCGATAGCTACATCACCTATGACTATAGAACCTTATAAGACATATAATTGGGTGGATCTCTTCTACCTTTCATCACACCAGTGTACCTGCACCCATTTGAATCACGAGTACTCAAAGAGATGAGTTTTCTCTTTAGATTCGAAACATGTCTCGCATCACAAAGTATCCTGATGCCCAAGCTATTTTACAAGGTGCATTATTTTCTAATATCACAATACCTCTAGAAACTATTTCATATGTTGAAAATCAATCCCGACTAGGACTCATATGAAATTTGTAAGTTGAATCAAGAATCCAATTCTCGCAAGATTTGAAATCGCCATCAGACATAGCTAGAAGTTCTCTTTCACTTTGGCCATCTTCTGCAACACTAGCTTCACTGAATTCTTTTTGGTTGTTTTCCCTTTGGATTAGCAGCAACTCTTTTATCCACATTCTGTAGCTTGTAGTAGTTAGATTTGATGTTACCCTTTTTCTTACAGCAATTACAAATTTTCCCTCTATTTTTAGATTTCGATCTACCCTTCATATCATCACTAGAGTACCATTCATGTGTTCTCCCACGAACAACGAGGCCCTTTGCTTAAGCCTCTGATCCAACCACAAGCTGATTAATCTTCTCTTTACAAAATATAGCATCATATGCTTCATCCATGGTAAGAGTGTTACGAGCATACAAAATAGTATCTTTGATAGTCATTTATGAAGAGGATAGTGAACACAATAAAATCAACCCTAAATTTTTTCATCGTACTTAACCTCTATGTCTCCATATCAAAGACAACTTCTTGAAAGACGGTTAAATGATATATATATATCGATGTATCTTCCACCATGCAATGAGAATACAAGCACTGTTTCAGATGTAACTTATTGATTCGGCTTTTCATCATGCATAACCACTCCAATTTTAACCATAATGTAGTGGCGCTTTTCTCCTTCAAAACGTCTTGTAGTATTTTATTCGATAGATGCAAATAAAGTTAAGATAGGCTTTTCGATAGGAATGGCAGTGGGTTGGGTATGGTTCAGGATGGGGCAGGGTGACGACTTGCCTCGTTTGGCGCCCCATTTTTTTTTTTTTTAAATTTCAAAAATAGATCATCATCACTTTTGCATTCAATCCCTTTGTAACTATAATGGGTTAAATACTGCTACTAATTACAGAGAAATGCATCAATTTCAAAAATAAAATTATTTTTAATTTTTTTCTTCACGAGGCGGGATTTGCGCCTTGCACCCCGAGATGGGACAGCGAGTTATGCCTCACCAACCTTCGGGATGGGTTTTTTCGGCCCAATTTGGGGATGGGACGAGTTTTTTTGCCATTACTATTTTTCAATCCTTTCATTGTTTTTCCTCCCACATCCAAGTTGAATGTATTTTATCAAACCTTAATAGGGCATCATCTAAGTCCATCTGTGGGAGCACAACCCACATCTTCACTCTCCATAACAAAAATATGGTTTTGCGATCCGAAAGCGGAATATTGTATTTCATAGTTGCCATTGTTGAAAGAAATCAAACACCGCTCTAATACCAGTTTGCTACGAAAAAGTGAGGATATGCAATATAAAATTAAGCCACTATTTGATTCCCATTATTTTCAAAATGCATTTTTCTCTTTCTTATTTTTAATCACACATTCTTTAATAAAATAATATTACACGCAAATTCAAAATTTTTTCTTATTTTTTAATTACATATTCTCTACCAAATCGTTATTATTAAATACATTTTTGACAAAGAATGGGAATCAAACCGGCCTTAAGAACAAAAATTACCAGATTTATTTGGGAATCCGAAACCCAAAAAACCACTAGCAGAGGAAGAAAATTTCACTATATCAAAGATGATTACAAGACGTGCGGTTATTCTGAATGATATGATATTATGAAATCCTAATATATATCAGTGGTGGGCCACGATAGGATCTCTGCTACTCCCACAAACTCACATTTTTCTTATAGTTTTATTTTTGCCATATATATTGCACCGTGAGCTTTTTGGGTCAGGTTAAATAGAATTCAGGTCAACATACTCTAACGTTGCTGCACATAATGGGGTCTATGAATTGGAGTTGAATATCTTTCCAATTCAAGTTTCCATTGTTAATTTTAATTGCTACACTAAGTCTTGCTACCAAAATCTTGATAGGGACGATGCCACCAAGCTCTAGGGCTTAAGATTAACTAGAAGGCTTAAATACTTCATTGCAGTTTTGCATTTATTAATTTTAAAAATATGATTGGTAAGTAAGTCATTTTACATTATTCCAGCGGATTTTTTTAACAAAGTCTTTATCAGAGACAATATATACTAGTTAATAGTAGGTGATATTTGGCATTGCATATACACATTTAACTTTGAATTTGTGTTTATAGTTATGTCTAAAACATTGAAAGGGATATTCGGCATTGCATATCCTTGGATACATGGTTTTGTTTAGATTTGAAGCCATAGAATCTAAGGTAGCTTCTTTGTTTTTTTGGTGTAGGGAAAGGACATTATCAAAATTGTACGATTCTAAAAGGGCAAAACGATATATAGGATCCAAATTTGATAGGGTTGCACTATGATTGCCATGTGATGGTATGAAATCGTACAAAATCATATATAATCTATTAGGATCACTATATGATTACAATAGGATTGCAACAAGAAATAAGACTAGTGCAAGATCTGAAAATGATGGTTTTATGTGTTTTAATGGTATCTCTGATGATGACTGGATAGCAAAAATGATGATCAAGCTCTTCCACGACTAGGCAAATGGTGGAGTGTTCTTCAAATATCTACATGATGAGAAGCTTGGAAAGACCTATATAGAACCTTTTTTAGCATCATGTATGAATTGTTACTTTCAATTGATATAAAGCATTAAAACTTGTGTAGCATACTACATTTGTGTATTAGTATGTTACCTAATGTAGTTGGATTGGGATATAAGAATGAATATCGATTCAAAACAATTAAGTGGAAACAACTTGAATTGAGAAAATCGAAAACCAATGGATCGGGTGCATACCTTTGACTATTGATGTTTCAAAAGCTCTCGTTTGCTGCAGGTTTTGACACTTCTGAGCTCTTTCAACACTTGAAAATGATGGTGTATGACATGGTTTTCACCATGCTTGAACTTATCGACCAAGCCCTTTTATATAGCCAAATTCTCATCATGCCTTGGCATCAATTATCAATTTCGATTATCCAATGGGTAAGTTTCTAAAATTATAATTCCATTAATGTTGAAACTGAAGATAACGTTGGACCACATTGATTGAGGAAAATTAATCATTTCATTCTTCTCCCAGTTGGTTTGCACGTTTAACCTATTGTGTGTTATTTAATCCCATCGATTATCCTTCTTAAGAAATAAACACATGAATCAACGCGATAAGTCCTCTAATAACGAGCATTACCTTTCATGTATTACAATGTATTTAGTTCCTAAAAAAATGTTCTTTATATTGTTACAATAGTTAATAAAAGAATCCCACGTCTTATTCTTAGTCCTATATAAACTTATTTTCTCAAATAAATTAAGGTACACATGCACATGAGAAAACACAAAATAAATAAAAGGTTCATATAAAAATTATATATATCATTATATAGTGGAACCAAGTCCCAATTTCTCTACATGATCCTCGAATCTCAATGGTAGCATGACTTTAGTCAAATGATCAACGATCATTAGTGCTTGCATGCTTAATGATCTCTTTCTTTTCTTTAACATGTTCTCTTATGACTAAATATTTAATGTCGATGTATTTATTTTGACTACGACTTTTGTTGTTCTTAGCCTTAAAGGCTTCAATTGAATTATCGTAGTAAATTCTCAATGGCCTAGAAAAAGAATCCATACCAGATTGATTCCTCCATAATTTGTATAGATTACTCACAATGGCATGGGTCCCATCCAATTAAAAAATAGCACAAATAATACCACACCCACTTACCTGTACAAAGTCTATACAAATGAATCTGGTAGTGTAGCATCTCTCCTCTAACAATTAAGCTACTTGTACATTCATAGCTGACATTTTGGATGACATTCCCCTACTTGTAGAAACTTTGACTATTGATTGGAAAGGATATTGTTAAAATCAATGTACAAAAAGCTATCAACTCACACAATGTCATCCATGACGTCAAATTTGATGTACACCAAGCAAAATTGTAACTCTAATCCCTAGTATGAAACTTTTGATCCATACACCATATAAAGTAGCCTCAAAACATGAGACAAACTTGGCTTCCATGATAGAAGTAGTATTCAATCTTTGCTTAGCACTCTTCCATAATATACCTCCATCCATCATCATAAAAACATACCTTGATGTTGATTTGCTTTAATCAACGCAGTCAGCAAAGTCTGAATTTGAGTATTCAATTACTATCAGATTATTTGTCCGTTTATACATAAGCATGTATTTTTTGGTGTATTAAAGGTACTTCATTACTTTATTTGCTACTTTGATGGTCCATGCCTCTGATATCGTCCTAACATTTCTATAGCAAATGCAATGCTAGGCTTTATGTAGACATAAGCATACATTATGCTTCCAATAGTAGAAGTATATAGAATGTCATTCATTTGTTTCCTTTCTAGATCATTTTTAGGCATTGTTTCAAATAAAACCTAACACCCTTCACAATGGGAGCTACACTTGATGAACAATCATTCATCTGAAATCTCTTTAAAATTTTATTGATATAAGTTCTTAAGATAGGCTTGAAATCCCTCGTAATCTGTATCTATAATCATAATACTAATGACACAATGTCTCACCCATCTCTTTTATATCCAAATGTTTAGAGAGGAATTATTTCATTGCATACCGCAAACCATTATCATTAGTTGCAAGCAATCATCCACGTATAACATAAGAAACAAATCTTATTCCCGCTCAGGGTTGGCAATGGGACAAGTTCTGCGCTGGGCGGGTTCCTCGCCCTTGCTGTCGCCCTGTTACCTGTTTAAGGCAAGGCAAAAGTGTGACAGGACTGGATGGGCCCCGCTTACATATTTCTTTTGTTCATAGTTTTCGATAATATATTTTATTGCCCCCATTCATTCAAGTGAGACAATAATATAGTTGTTAAAATTTTTAATTAATAAATTAATTTTTAAAAGTTAAATTATTTGAATATATTTGGTAAGTTAGGTTTTTATTGTTTATCAAAATTTTTAGATAATCTTAGTTGTCATTTTTTATTAGAATTAATGAAATTTCATGAAACTTTTTCATTTAAAGTATTGAATTCTTACAAAAAAATCAAACGCGATGGGGGGCTATTACCCTATCCGCCTCGAGGTGAAATTTCCTGCCCCATATCCAGCCCGATTACCTCCTTTAAACGTGTAATCCCCACCCCAAACTGTGGGTGTCGAGTTTAACAAGTATTTTTGTCATCCCTACTCCCACTGACCTTCTAGTATATACATTGATCCATGAGAGTTTCAACAAATTCAAATGAAGAAATTGCTCCTGAAATTTAAAATACTATTGATGGGGCGTTTGTTTTAGACCTTATATAGACTTTTTAAGCTTATAGACTAAGTGTTGACCATCATTAAAGGGGAATTCTTTAGGTTGTTCCATAAAAACCTCATCCTCTAAATCTCTATTAAGAAATGTCGTTTTCAAACCCTTTTGTCCCAACTCATGCCAAAATAATACGCAAGAAATCTTTCTTAGATACTGGAGAGAAGCTCTCTATATTATTGATTCCCTCATTTTGAGTGAATTCTATATGAACAAGTTTCACTTTATATCTCTCAATGTTGTCTAACGAGTCCTTCTTTGTTTTGGAAACCTATTTACAGTTAATAGCTTTTGTGTCACTAGGCAACTCAACAAGATCTCAAACTCCATTGCTCTTAATAGAACTCATTCTTTCTTCATGGCATTGTAACATAATTATGACGTTTTGCCACTCATGGCCTATAAAAATGATTCGGGATCATTTTCGGCTCCAATACTGAAGTTAGGTTCTTGTAGGTACATTTCATAATCATTAGGAATTGCTGACCTTTTTTTTTCTAGTAGATCTTCTTAATGTTATACCTTCATCTTCCTAAGAAGCTTATGATTTAATTGTTTGTTTAGGAGGTTCTGGTAATTCTTGAACTAACCGATCTACTTGAATGTTGTCAGTTTACATTTCATAATCATTAGGAATTGCTGACCTTTTTTTTTTCTAGTAGATCTTCTTAATGTTATACCTTCATCTTCCTAAGAAGCTTATGATTTAATTGTTTGTTTAGGAGGTTCTGGTAATTCTTGAACTAACCGATCTACTTGAATGTTGTCAGTTGTGAAATTTCAATGATTGGTTGTTCAACACCATTTTTACATGAGGGAGCTCTAAACTATGACCAATCTGTCATTTAAGGCGGAAGGTTGAGATTTTGAATGATCGTGCTCAATAATTTTGTTCCTGGTTTGATCGCTCCAATTTATCTAGTCATTCTAAAGAAACTGAACATTTCTTGATTTCCTAGTGCTAAGAGATGGACACTAAATTATGTACCATTTATACGTTTCGATATAGCTAATGAAATACCCACTAATGTTCCTTGGGTCTAACTTCTTCTCATATGGATTATAAATCCTCACTTCGAATGGCCATCCACAAAAGTGTATGTCGCAAACTTGATTTCCAAACTTTTGATAATTGAGATGGCGTCTTTAGGACAGCCTTGGTGGGAACTCGATTTAGTATATACAGTGTCGTTTAAAATGCTTTAGTCCACAAGGATTTAGGAAGATTAGACCTACTAAGCATACTTTGTACCACGTTCAAAATGCTCGACTTTTTTTTTTCTACTGTACCATTTTGGTTTTGTGAACCAAGAATGGTGCACTGGGTAATTATCCCATACTCTTGAAGAAACTTAGCAAATGAACCAAGTTCTTGTCAATCTTCTGTGTATTTACCGTAATATTCACCACCTTTATCTGATCTCACGATCTTAACTTATTTCCTACATTGTTTCTCCACTTTAGTATTAATTGTTTTAAAGAAATGCAATACTTCATTCTTGTTACGAACCAAGTACATATATCATGAGTAATCATCAATAAAGGTCATGGAATAATTTATATATATATATATATCAGTATGTATGATTTTTAATATATTCGAACTCTTGTTGGCACCTTTCTTGGACTTGGCTTGCTTTCCTTTAATGCAGTCCACACATGTTTCAAAATCAATGAAATTTAATCTTTCAATTCTTTCTATGGAGATGTCTTTGGAGGATTCGTTAATATTGCACCGTTTAGTGCCAATGTAAACATGCATTGAATTACAAATGATATTGTAAATTAATACGATAAAGATCATTAGACAAAATACCATTATCTACACAATCATAATTATAAAACAAGTTGAATGACATGTTTGAAAAATTAAAGGAATATACCAGGAGTACAAATCCGGAAATAGAAAAATTTTGGGAAAAACTTGAAATATAAAAGGTCCTATTTAATTTCAAAACAAATATATTATTTAAAAGTTAAAACGCATGTTCTCATAACATCCATATGTGAGCCTATCCCCTTTTTTGAAAAGATATTTTGCTTGCTTTCCACTGACTTCCTCAGGTTTTTCATGCCATATAAAGAGTTTGCAATGTAGATTGTAGATCCAGAATCAATCCATCAGGTGTTACAACTTACATTAACCATATTAGATTTATAACAAACAAACGAGATTGTATTACTTTATTCTCAAGTTATTTCTTGAATTTGGTGTAATCTTTTATCACATGTCCCTTCTTTTTATAAAAATAACACTTAACCTCTTTCTTGATATCAACTAAGGATGGTATTTTACCTTTCCTCTTCTGATTGGCTTGAGCATTCATATTCTCACAGGTTGAAGTCAACATTACACTTTCACCATGTACCATCACTAACCTCTCTTTCTTTTGAATGCACATAATTATTAATTCATTGATTAAAATGACCGCACTGTTGTAGGAGAGCGTTTCAAATGTAGTGCATAATGAAGGACTCAGACATCTCAACCTTGAGTTTCTTAAATTGAGCCGTAATTTCTATCATTTGAATGATGTGCTCGCACATACCTTTCAAACTAGTGAGATTGAAGAATGAGAACTTCATTATAAGTGCTTGCTAATGCCTTATTGGAAGTGAAGAATTGATCATCAATGTCCTTTATCAAGTTGTGGACCTTGTCATACTAATTGACGGAATCACGTATACCAGCAAAATTTTTAGCTTTTATGAACGTCAATCTGAGGCAATTAAATCGCTCCAATTTTTCATAATGTGTGATGTTTGCTGTAGTGTTGGTGTCGATGATTTCAGTTGGTTTATTTTTTCTAATCGCATGGTCAATGTTGATACATCTTAAACGGAGAAGAATTCTCTCTTTTCATAATAGTTGTCACCATTTATTTGAGCATATTGCAATGAATATTAGATAAATTAGCAGGTTGTGAAGTTGCATAATATCAAAAAATGCTTATGTTAAAACTGGGCCTTAATTGAATAGATTGCATGTTTTACCAATGTAAATCATACTAAAATTGAATATAATGACATAAAATTACGTGTGGGGTAAAATTTTAATTCAAGTATATTCAATTATTCCTTATGATATAATTATCAAATTATACACTTAATTCATATTTGAGTACATTGTGAAAATAATTTAATATTTTATCCTAAAGCGAATTTTATAATAAAATTGTCAAATTATACACAAATTCATAAGTCCCGTGGGTATATTACGGAATAATTTGATATTTTATTCTAATTAATTATATAAATATAACAAATTTATTATACTAAGTATAATTAATTATAATTTAATGTGTTTGCTTTTCATGTGAGCCTAAACTTAGTATGTAATTTTACTTAATTAAAGATGTTGTGGCTAATCCCCATTTGAGTAAAACTATATAAGTCACTAGACATTATCTCTTTTAGACAAACGATTAATGCTATATGAGAATAGTTTTAATCGCAAAACTTTAACTAATATGTTATGATTATGCACAAAAATATTTTCAGAAGCATTATAAATTGCATCAAATAATTTTAAGACACAGTTCACTCATGCAAACTAAATTTGAGCCTAATTAGTAACTCTCCACAATTTATTTCATCATAAAATTCTGTATATTACTCTAAACATAAATAATTAACATATGTAAAAAATTAAATACATAGGTATAAAAATAAAATAAAGTGAAAATTACAGCCACACATGTATTTTAACTTCTCAATTTAGATATAAGTTTCGAAATTTTTTTATTCAAAATTCAGGTAATAATTCAATTTTTAAATATTTATAATAATATTATAAAATTTAATTAATCTACATTTTCACCCACCCAATTTAACTCAAACCCTAATCTACAAACTCCTCTCTCTCTACCCCCCACATTCTTTACTTGCTCACCCCATTCTCTTTATTCCAGGAACCGATGCCGGGCTTAAAAGATCCTTTCCTAGCGCCACGCTTGCTGATCTACTGTCCTTTGTGGAGTACTGATATTCAGGAGAGGTGTTGTTGACCACTAATGCCACAAATCGGTGAATACTAAGAGAGGTGTCGTCGACCAGCAATGCCACCTCGCTGCATGCAGCACGGCGTTCTACGACCACATATAGCAGCGTTTCGAGCGATTTGTGGTGGATTTGGAGAAGAATGCTGCTATGCTGTTTTTTGGTTGTTTGGGTCTTTACTTCCTTCTTGGATCTGCTTGGGGTGGTTTTGTTGGTGGTTGTTTGTAATTTCCAAATTGTGGTGGTTTTTTGCAGTTGCAAATGGTGGTGAGGTGGTACGTCGTTTGATTGGTTGTGGTACAGCTATAGTGCAGGTGGTGGGGGAGGGAAAGAGATGGAGGAGATGGTGGTTGTGATTGTGAATGTTGGTATAAACTGTGGTGGTACTGGTGCTGGAAGTGATAATGATGGTTAGATGGTGTTGGCGATGGTGATGGCGCTGACAATGACGGTGATCGTGGTGGTTCAATGGTGTAGGTTGTGGTGGGATTGTATAAAACGGATTTGTGACCATAGATAAGTTATAACCTTATAAAATTTATGATTCATGACCTAAACTAATATGTTACCAATTTGTTGTGGTGTGTGGTGGGTTTGTAGGTTCAAATCTGGTGGTGATATTGGTGGTCGTGGTGTTGTGTTATTGTTATTGTTGGCAATGGCAGCGACAGGGTAGGATTAAGAGTGTTTTGTGACCAACTATTTGGTCGATCTGTGACCAAGTATTGGTGGTTGGGTGTTTGGTATATGTGACCAATGATTTGATTTTCCGTGACTAAATATTAAACTGTGACCTTAAAATTTGATAATTTGAGATTAAAAAATAATTTGGGTGTTTGTTGTATATGACCACTGATTTGATTTTTGTGACTAAATATTAAACCGTGACCTTAAAATTCAATAATTTGTAATTAAAAAATAATTCGTGACTAATAAATTTGAAAATCTGTGGCCGATAATAACTTGTGACTTATAAAATTTTTGATTTGTGACCTTAAAATAATTAATGATTAATTAATTTGGTAGTATGTTACCAATAAATAAATTGTGACTTATAATTATGAATCTGTGACCATCAATTATATAATTGCGACTTTATTATATTTATTTAATAAATATTTTTAATTAATTATATATATACTTGAATTTTGAATTTTTAAACTATACACCCCACTTTTGAATTGGTGTAAACTATAGACATGAGTTATGATGCGTGAAAACCTATTCCGGCCGTCGACGATAACGATGCAGGTAACAGTTATCGCTGACTTCGATGATAAATTTCACAATCTCACCCGCGATTGAAACGTCAAGTCACATACTCCGAATTTGTGTTCGGTTAATCGAATACAATCGCGAGAGACAATAATAATCATTGAATTTCAAACTACGATTATCGATTTATTAATACAGTCATATTTGCAGCAGAAGAAATATAACATAAGTCACAAAAGTCCTGATCATCGCTGAAAATAGAGTACAGGTACGTGCTTCGACAAATGATCTGATATCTGACTATGTGACCAGTGCGCGTATTGTATGTAATGTAATATGAAGGCCACATATGAGACATGTGATGAATGAATTAAAGTGTGTCTCAACAATATTGAAATTCAAATTCTTCGTGATTGACTTTTTGAAGAATGTGACCTGAGTCACTTAGTATATAAAACTATTGCGCATAATCTAAGAAAGACAATTGTGTTACATGATCTTTGACCCACGTGATATTCAATCATATTCTTTCTTATATGACGTACTTCCAAAAATGTGACATGAATGAAAACACTCGTAAATTAAGTGCACGCTGTATATGTGACTAATGCGCATACCTTGTGTACGTGAATTGTAATGCCTAACCTGTGATTTATGTTTCTACCATGCATTCGACTTTATGGAAAACTTGCGTGCCTATTATTTTAAGAGTTTATACACAAATTCTGTCAATCGTTACACTTTTATCACTAGACCACTAACAAATGTAAATTTAATTTGCAGAAATGGTGTATTTGCACGTGTGCCTGTTACATGCATCTCAAACTTCTTTGGTGTTGGTAGATCGAAATTGCAGATATGTAAACCTTGTGGATATGGTAATGAAGGAGTTTGATTTGGATCCTACATAGGTAGCAGTCTCATTGAAGTACACACTCAATGAAGATTTGCCTTCGATTAGAATAAGAAATGACAGTAATGTGCTCTCTTACATCATGCTCAAGGATATGGAGCGCGGACCTATTAAATACCCATTAATCATTGATGTGATGGAGGCAGAAGTAGATAAACCGTCTATCACACTGCCAGTTAATCCACATGCTGTTGGTGAGTTATGTACGCTGCAGGATATAACATCAGACATCTGCGAAGCAGCAATTGAAAATGTAGGTCACATTTATGACAATGAAATCATGGTTGTTTATGTTGCAGATGATAGAGAGGTCGAAAAAGGAAGGATCTTCTGTGATAAAAGATATTTTAAAGTTAAGCCTGTCACTTTTTGCCATACAGAATATGTTTGAGTTTATGGTGGAGTGGTCAGACAAGAAAGAATATGTTGTGAGGTGCTCACAAGAGAGATGTAGTTAGATATGCAGAGCATCCAAATGGGGTAAAACGGAATTGTTTAAGATTTGAAAGATTGGTAGTCACACATGTGCATCAAAGGTAGTGTTGGGGGTCACATAGGCAACTATCAGCTACAGTTGTTTCCTCTAACATCAAGTACAAGTATACGTCGTCTCGTACTATATACCCATTGAAGGATATATGTAGTGATATGTTTCATACTTATGGGGTTTATTTAAATTATTCGAAAGTGTGGAGATCTCGTGAGCAAACCCTGAAGATGATAAGAGGTGATCCGACCGATTCATTAGGTAACATACCAAGGTTTTCTACCTGCTTCAACAAAAGAATCTTGAGACAGTCACAAACTTGGAGGTTGACGGTCACAATCGCTTCAAGTATTGCTTTATGACACTTGGTGCATCACCACTTGGCTGAAAATATTGTAGGCCTGTAATTTTGGTTGACAATACGTACTTTAATAATCACTACGTAGGTACACTTTTCACAGTATGTACGCAAGATACAAGTAACAGTGTATTCGTCCTTGCATTTGAAATTGGAGATAATGAGAACGACAAATCTTGGAGATGGTTTTTAGAAAACCTGAAAAAGGCGTAGGGGAATAGAGAAAGGCTATGTTTTGTATCGGATAGCATAATAGTATAAAGAATGCAATAGAACATGTGTATCCGGAAACCTATCATGGTATATGTTCGTACCATTTGCTGCAGAATTTGAACTCACATTTTGGGAAATCTGGATAAAACATTACACAAGCTTTCGATTCAACTGTCAGAGCTTACACATTGGAAGAGTTTGAATATCATATGCAGCAACTAGACATAATGAATCAAAAGATTAGTGCTTACTTGGTATTGTAGTACTTTAATATAATTTTCCACAAAACATTGGAATGGTTACATATTGTAGTTATATGATATTACTCAATGCAATACATGTTTGCAGACTGAGGTTGGACTTGAAAAGTGGTTACGAATCCATATGCCAGAAAATAGTTATTCAACAATAACATCAAACATCGTGGAATCATTTAATGCAGTCACAAAGGCAGCAAAAAATTATCCAATCATTTCCCTACTAGAGTCATTACGACAAACTACGCAAAATTGGTTTTGTAAACACAGAGACAATGCGCATGGGACTTTCACAAAGTTGACAAGCAAATATGAGAACGAGATCAGAAAAACGAGTATAGATTTAAAGAACCTGAGGGTAAGTTTTAATTTTGACAATAACAACTACTCATAAGATAGCTGCATGAACTAATGTGACTTGAAATTCACATCTGTGATAACATATGCTTGTATGCTTCTACGCTTTTTATATATGTGACCTCAACTCAATGCATGTGACATTTCTATACAATCCTGTAACATTAAACTGTACAACTACATATGACCTTTCTATATAATTCTGTGACATTAAATTGTGCAACTGTGACTTGCTCAGATATATAATTTGTGACATACACCTGAAGACTGTGACTGTTGGGTAGATACTTGTTTGAACTGACGTAATTTATCCATTTGATTATATTTTCCAAGGTTTTTCCTTCCAACCAGTCAGCATTTTCTGTTAGCAGTGGTAAGACAACTTTCATTGTTGATATTGAGAAACAAACATGCACATACAGGATGCTACAAGTTGATTTGTTACCATGTCCACACGCATTGGCTGTAATTGTAAATTCAAAAAGGGATCCATATACTTTCTGTTCTTACTATTACACACGTAATGCATATTTGAACGCATACGAAGACTCTATATATCCTGTTGGAAATCCAAGCGAATGGACATTGCCTAAAGAAGTGCTAAATGAAACTGTCTTAGCTCCTAACCAGAAACGGAGTTGTGGAAGGCCAACTGAGAAGAGGAAGAGATCATCCAGAGAAGGGAAACCAATTGTGAAATGTGGGCACTGTGGAGGACATGGTCACAACCATAGAAGATGCTTTAGTCTTACCTCATTGAGCTAATATTAGTTAATGCAATACATTCCAATAGCACTGAATATATGTAACCATTGTGCTTTTGAAACATTCATTTGTAATACAAGATTGACGTCATATGCAATCCATTATTTTTTCAAGTGTGCAAAATCTTATTTGAGTCTGAGTATTTGTTTGTTAATACAATCATTCAGACATGGTCAAAAGTTATGTAATCTAGTTAGCTGCGAATCCCTATTCCTTATTTAGCAGGACCTATGACCTGATGTCAAAAACATAAACGCTGTTATTGCATTGTGTGGTCATTGCTAATTCAGAACTGTGACCTGATGATCATACACATGCATGTGATCAAACTTCAAAGACGTGACCAATGGTTTGGAAAAAAAAATTGAGATATGACTTCGTAACAACTCTGTGACCAAAATATGATGAACATCTGACCTAAATCCTATTTAAATGTGACCAATAATAAATATATGTAATCACCAAACAGTTTTGGGATATAATGTGATGACATGTGACACAAAATAGAGTTATCTCTGACCAATAACGCAAAAAGGATTAAATTTGGCTCTCAAAAAAAAGTTATGTGCCACTGGATTAAGTTATCTGTGACATGTCTAACAATAAAATATCATGTATAGTAATTGCTTGTGATTACGTAATCGGTGATCTAGTGCAAAGCAACTCATGATTTGTGACCAATCTTCAAATGTGACCATCCATGTGCATATAAACCCAAAATAACATGTGACAAAAAAATAACAGTTCACGAAAGCAATTCCTGTGGAAGACAATTACTAGATTTTATAACTTGAAAAGTGATGTTGTCATATATTTCACACGTAAAATTTCGTGTACATAGCAACAAGACAATCCACTTGAGAAACAACGACAAAAACACAAAAAGTCATGTGTGAACAGATCATAAAAGCTACCAACTAAAACTTCATCTTCCTAACACATATGATGTCATTCTATAACCATCCACTCCTCCATTAATCCCTACTTCGCATGCTTCACGTACATCTCTCGATATTTGTAGAGTAGTGTAGCAATACCCAGTCTACACTTATTAATGTCGAATCTATGCGGTATGAAACATCGTTCGTCACGAAGGATGTATAAAGCGTACAAAATCACAAATACCCCGCAATCATGACTGTAAAATAACAGTGAAAAATTAATTTTATGATTGAAAAATTATCAGGTTAAGCACACATAATATGTCATAAGAATTACCCATTTGTCTGCTGAGGTAGCGTACTGTCACTGTACACCTTCAACTCCTTGGAGTCAGGTCCGTGGTAATCAGGGTCCTTTTTCGAAATTCTCAAAGCATTCATAAGTGCTGGGAACATTTTCACATATGGTTCAATGCCTTCTAGAACCTTCTAGTCACGATATGTTTTACCTGCTGAATTGAACACTGTCAAGGTGTGGCTTCTGAATTCTAGCACACCTAGCATCTAGTGGGCCTTGTTTGTGGGCAGCATTGGTATGAACACATGGTCAACATCAGCCCAAGGTGTGCTTAAAGGTAGGCTGTGACCAGTTATGACATTAACAAGGCTCAACTCCGACATCAGAACTTGGGGATCCTTCATAAAAGTAGGGTATATGTCTTTTATTTTATGCTGAAACCAAGAATTTGTTGTTGTGGCTCTAAAATGTACATTCTTGCCATGTTTTGCAAGCTGACGAATATAGTAGAAGCATGCATCCATGTGCTGTAATAAAAAGAAAAAATGACATTAAAGAAAAGGAAAGTCTATGAAAATGTGACCAACATGTGAATATGTGACCAATATATGAAAGTGTGACCAACAATGACTTGTAAGTGAAGAAGTTAAAATATGTGGCAACTCTATGGATATGTGAGAGCATAATGTGGTTTTATTGTACCGTGCTACTCAAAGACAACTCTGTGTGTATAAGATTGTAGAACCATGACTTGTGGCCAACTGGGAATGAACCGATGACAAATGCAGGTTTGATTTTGTTGTCCTTGTCGTTAAACTTTTTCCTGCAAACATGAAATTGAATATAGAATGTTACGCTACCATGAATTGTTAAGTTACATTCTCAGATATATACAAATTGTACGTACTTGTTTTTGGGTTTGAAACCCCTTTGGAACCAACTCATGAACGTAGATCTGGCAATTTCTTCAACGTCGCCTTTGAAATGCTCAAAAACTATGACATGATCATCATGTTTGAACAATTTACCTTTTCCAACAACGAACGAAGACTGCAGTATCTTTGCAGGCCTCGAAACCTATTTGACTGGTAATTCAGAACGACCATCAGGAGACGTGGATCCATGTATATTGTCGTAAAAGCTTGTTAAGTTTCACATTAGACATAGAAACTACATGTGAATAAGTTTTGAATGATCTGTGACCTGTTAAAGTTTTCTATTATTGGCATGTAGTTGATCTGTGACAAGTACAGAATTAATAATAGCTTTGTGAATACCTCTACCTGAACACTTTTGGTTGCCGTCAACACGTCAGATATTATAAAATCTACTTGTTCCTGAATGTCTTCAGAGTGTACGTCATTAGGTTATGTATATCCGATCCCCAAATCGAACGATGGTAGTTGAAGACTATAGGGAGTATCAATGTCTTCACTTGGGTCTATCTTACCTTTCCCTTTCCTGTCAACATTTGGCTGCACTTTTTGCACCTGTATCTTGGAGAAGAAGAATACTTGGCATGTCAATGTGACCATAGTGTGTATAATGAAATGTGTAAATATCTTGAAAGTACCTCATTGGTCTTATCAGAGCCTCTAGCAACATGAGTTCCCTTGTCTCCAACTCCGTGAACTTCTGTGCCTCAATCTTTTGCTTTTTCACTAAACCGTCTCATGATCTCTTCCATTGAAGAGAATATCATTGCTGACACAGTTTCGGACAGAAACTGCATGTTAGTTCGAATCTCCATCAAGTTAGTTTTTAAGACACCTTGTATTTGGATAATGGAGTTCATTTTTGTTGAGTGCACATCATTGAAGCATGACATCTGTGACTTGATGTCAGTGAGCTCCCTATTCAACAATTTATTGTCCGATTGCAGTTTGCATATTTGCATCCTCAAATCATCATATGCCTGACATATCACCATAACAACACAAGTGTGACCAGTTGTATGGAAAAAAAGGTTATATATGACTTAGGAAAATATGTTTTGTGATGAAAATGTAGTGGATATGTGACCTATATCACAGTGATCTGTGACCAATGATTTCAAAACGGTAATATATGACCTAAGACATTGATCTGTGTTCGCTGATTTCAAAAAAATTATTACATCCACTTAAATCAACCTATTGCGGCATGTGAGGGTGTGGTTCATCTGGAGAATTATGGGCAGCTGATGGTGCTTCATCAATTGGAGATTTTTCACGGGGTGGTAGAGGATCAATGAAATTATCATCGTCGTTCGACACATTAGGCTATCCCATACTACTGTCCGTTAAGAGGATCACTGACTTTCCACTAGCACTAGCATTGTCAGCTGATTTCTTTGTCCTCTTTTTCCTACAGTTCTCACTTAACAAGTCCGATTGAATCGGCTTCTTGTACTAGACATTGTTCATATATGGCATGGCCATTTTCGCTTTCGATGGTTCTAGGTCATAAATCACAATCTGCAAAAGTGTATATTAGTAAAAGTGTAATCATAACAGTTTAGTATACTGGTAACAAGGCTTACTGATGTATTACATCAACATTTGCGAAGCAGTTAGCTCCTTCCAACTTAGCAGCAGAAGGTTGTTCATCTGCCATCCAATTCATGATTCGAGGATGTGTCTTTGATGTTCGTGTGATAACAATTCCATCTAGACTTGGAAAAGTCTCATAAATCCATACTTGAAAGGCTACCAACATACCTCGTAAGATCTGTCAACTTCTTCAACGTCGCCTTTGAAATGCTCAAAAACTATGACATGATCATCATGTTTGAACAATTTACCTTTTCCAACAACGAACGAAGACTGCAGTATCTTTGCAGGCCTCGAAACCTATTTGACTGGTAATTCAGAACGACCATCAGGAGACGTGGATCCATGTATATTGTCGTAAAAGCTTGTTAAGTTTCACATTAGACATAGAAACTACATGTGAATAAGTTTTGAATGATCTGTGACCTTTTAAAGTTTTCTATTATTGGCATGCAGTTGATCTGTAACAAGTACAGAATTAATAGTGGCTTTGTGAATACCTCTACCTGAACACGTTTGGTTGCCGTCAACACGTCAGATATAATGGAATCTACCTGTTTCTGAATGTCTTCAGAGTATACATCATCAGGTTGCGTATAACCAATCCCCAAATCGAACGATGGTGGTTGAAGACTATAGGGAATACCAATGTCTTCACTTGGGTCTTTCTTACCTTTCCCTTTCCTGCCAACATTTGGCTGCTCTATTTGCACCTTTATCTTGGAGAATAAGAATACTTGGCATGTCAATGTGACCATAGTGTGTATAATGAAATGTGTAAATATCTTGAAAGTACCTCATTGGTCTTATCAGAGCCTCTAGCAACATGAGTTCCCTTGTCTCCAACTTCGTGAACTTCTGTGCCTCAATCTTTTGCTTTTTCACTAAACCGTCTCATGATCTCTTCCATTAAAGAGAATATCATTGCTGACACAGTTTCGAACAGAAACTGCATGTTAGTTCGAATCTCCATCAAGTTAGTTTTTAAGACACCTTGTATTTGGATAATGGAGTTCATTTTTGTTGAGTGCACATCATTGAAGCATGACATCTGTGACTTGATGTCAGTGAGCTCCCTATTCAACAATTTATTGTCCGATTGCAGTTTGCATATTTGCATCCTCAAATCATCATATGCCTTACATATCACCATAACAACACAAGTGTGACCAGTTGTATGGAAAAAAAGGTTATATATGACTTAGGAAAATATGTTTTGTGATGAAAATGTAGTGGATATGTGACCTATATCACAGTGATCTGTGACCAATGATTTCAAAACGGTAATATATGACCTAAGACATTGATCTGTGTTCGCTGATTTAAAAAAATAATTACATCCACTTAAATCAACCTATTGCGGCATGTGAGGGTGTGGTTCATCTGGAGAATTATGGGCAGCTGATGGTGCTTCATCAATTGGAGATTTTTCACGGGGTGGTAGAGGATCAATGAAATTATCATCGTCGTTCGACACATTAGGCTATCCCATACTACTGTCCGTTAAGAGGATCACTGACTTTCCACTAGCACTAGCATTGTCAGCTGATTTCTTTGTCCTCTTTTTCCTACAGTTCTCACTTAACAAGTCCGATTGAATCGGCTTCTTGTACTAGACATTGTTCATATATGGCATGGCCATTTTCGCTTTCGATGGTTCTAGGTCATAAATCACAATCTGCAAAAGTGTATATTAGTAAAAGTGTAATCATAACAGTTTAGTATACTGGTAACAAGGCTTACTGATGTATTACATCAACATTTGCGAAGCAGTCAGCTCCTTCCAACTTAGCAGCAGAAGGTTGTTCATCTGCCATCCAATTCATGATTCGAGGATGTGTCTTTGATGTTCGTGTGATAACAATTCCATCTAGACTTGGAAAAGTCTCATAAATCCATACTTGAAAGGCTACCAACATACCTCGTACCTATAATGTGGAGTTCTCCTACTCAACCCATCTTTCAGTGAACCAAAGGTAATGTCAAATAATAATTTGCCTCATGGGAATCTGTTCATTGCATCAAAGTCCTCAACTAGGGAAAACAAGTAGTTGTCAACAACTTTCTTGTAATCTCTAGGAAGGAGATAGGCAGTAAGAAAATACAACGCACCTATCCTAGCAACGTCATCATCCGGTAGAGCTTCGACAAGATCCAAGTCCGACATTTGACACGCAGAGAAGAATGTGGATTTGATGTCTTCATGTGTTACATTTTCCACTTGAGAAAAGTATTTTTCCTTTAGTTTTGATGTTCTACTGTCATACATTTGTGTATCACACTATCCATGACATCTCAGTCCTGTGACTAAATAGAACTCGGAGATGGAGAACCTCACATACCTTCTAGCCACATAAAACCACATTTCTTCATTGTTCGGTTGACGAACCTGTCTCAGAAGGAAGAAGTGATTCAGTTGTGGTTGTATCGTGATCTCGTCGCACTCTAGAAAATGAGCAACACAGGTTCCCATCAATATACGTTTCTATGGTCGGCTTAAACTCGTCTGAATGGTATTCAAGACACCTTTACGGACCGAGGTTGTAATTTTCCTTGGAAACCACCTGTCTTCTGGTATTATGAATTCCCAGGCCTATATTGAAATTGTAGACAATGTTAAACACTTGTACTGAAAGAAATCACACACAGATGATATGTTACAACACAAAGATATTCAATTAATAACATACTCTGCCTAACAGGTCACATATGCATACACATGTACACTCGGGTCAGTAAGTTGAATAGGGTCACAGATCTTCATTGTTAGAATGGTCAAGTCACATATTCAGTCAGCTCAGGTCACAGATCTATTCTTTGTTAGTGCTTTCAATGCACATACATTTGAGTCAGGTCACAGGTCACATTGTTAGTACCTTTGACTCCACCCAATGTATAAGACATCAAAATTAAAATCACAAATTCAATCCCATACACATGCCACATTATCACATCACAGGTTAGTTTTCAATAAAATGAATAAGGTCACAGATTAGATCGATTCATTGTTAGCACCTTCGAGTCATATACACCGAGCTTAGGTCACAGATCATCTACCATGGTCAGTAAGTTGAATAGGGTCACAGATCTTCATTGTTAGAATAGTCAAGTCACATATTCAGTCAGTTCAGGTCACAGATCTATTCTTTGTTAGTACTTCCAATGCACATACATTCGAGTCAGGTCACAAGTCACATTGTTAGTACCTTTGACTCCTCCCAACATATAAGACATCAAAATTAAAAGCACAAATTCAATCCCATACACATGCCGCATTGTCACATCACATATTAATTTTCAATAAAATGAATAAGGTCACAAATTAGATCAATTCATCGTTAGCAACTCCGAGTCACATACACTGAGCTTAGGTCACAGATCATCTACCATGGTCACAAACATTGAGCTCGGGTCATGAAGGAATTTCCATACACAATCTTTATACCCAAAACCTTAGGTCATGCGAAATACCAAAATTACTTCAACTGACTACATTTCACAGAATGCCCAAATATCCAATACGTTTTTTCATTGTTCAATAAAAAAAAAAATTGAGGAAATAACCTTGTTCGATTGGCCTTTTCACTCGGTCACAGACACCGAATGCGTTGGGGTTTTCATTGCACTGTCCTGTGACCTCCTTTTGCTTCTTCCTCTTGTTGTGTCATCGAGATTAATAACCCCTTCTGCACCCTTAGATTTCTCCATTAGATTGCATTTTTCAGTAGAGCGAAAGGGATGTACTCCACACGGTGATTCTTGCACAAATTGAATTCGACAATGGTGAGATTGTGGGGTAACTAAATGGCGAAATTTGGACTTTGGATGGATGAGTTCGAACGAGCGAGTGTTTGGAGATGCCGAAAAATCGTGGGAGAACAAAGAGAGAGTTTGGAGATTATGTTTGGAGATGCCGAAAAATCATGGGAGAACAAAGAGAGGGTTTGGAGATTACGTGAAATCGTGGGGGACAGAGAGAGAGAGAGAGGATGATTGATATGGTAGTTAAGAAGAATTACGATAAATAAGGTAACAAGCCATCAGTTAATATACGCATATACTAATTATTAAATGATAAAAATAAATATTTCACATTTAATAATTACATAAAACCCTGACATGTGCATAAAAAAGTTCTCCACCTGATATTTGCATCCCAATCTTTATACACTTGGGACGATGTAATTTCCATTTTGATTTTTTCCCTAAAATAAATGCCCAAGAATTAAACTGTATAAACCTGGCCCAATAAATTAATTATCTAAAGTCGACCCAATTGAAACTGGATATGCCCGATAAATCTTTCATAAAAATCGGCCCAGTACAAACTGCAGGTCATGTTATTGAAAACGACAAGGTCATCCTCATTTTCGAAAACTGGAGTCATCCTCAACCTCTAGTTGGGTTGAAATTGACTCGGTTTCGGCCTGCCTCATAATCAACCTTCTTAATGTCAAAATTCAGGTTTAAAAATACACAAAGGCTAGAAAATAGATTTTCGTTACAAATCTGAACTTTGATTTAAAAAAAAAAAAAAAAAAATTCGGATAAAAAATTGAGATTTATAGATTTCTTGCAAAACACCAAGGTTATGCTACTTTGATACCAAATGTGAGAATGAATATCGATCCAAAATAATTATGCAAAAACAACTTGGATCGAGAAAATCGAAAACCCATGGATTAGACGCATACCTCTAGCTATTGATAATATTCCAGAAGCTCTCGTTTTCTCCAATTTCTGGCACTTCTAAGCTCTCTCAATACTCTGAAATGATGATGTATGATATAGTTTTTGTAATACTTGAGCTTAGGGACAAAACCTCTTTATATAGCCAAACTCCCGTCAAGTCATAGTTTCAATTACCAATTAGATTGTCCAATTAATGGGAAAGTTTTTGAAATTATAACTCCATGAATATTGAAATTGAAGATAACATTGAACCACATTGACTGAAGAAAAACGAAGCGTTACATGGAATGAAGATAACATGGTTTAAGAAAATGCTGTCGGCAGGGAAACATGAAGAGGTATGCTTGTGTTTGTAGAAATCATACCAGCTTTGTTGCAACCGAAGGTGGCGGCAACGGTGGGAAATAGACAAATAGTGTTGGACGAAAGTGTTGGTTCGGGATGGATTAATATAGCAATACATGTTATCCTAAAAGTAATACAATAGATTACTCTACAAGCAAAACAATGTTATCCTAAAATAGTGTTTGATAATAAAAAATGAAATATAAGGGCTTGCTTGGAGTTTCGGCGAATCAGTTATGAACGATTTTTAAAGTACTGATTTTGACCGTTTCTGAGCGAATCTATTTTCAGTAGTTTTAGTAGCGATTTTCAAAATTATCCAACTTATATTGGAGAATTTATTAGCCACTTCTGAATTTTGTTTTTAAAAGAATTTTTTTTAAATATATATGTCATTTAGTAAAGTTTTCAATTTAACGTTTCTTAAAGTATCACCAAGAACATGAGATGCTTTCTATTTTAAAGAGTCGATCTTTAAAATCATGCTCCAAAAGATTTTTAAATTAACATTTCAATTTAGAGAGTGTTAAACTCACTCCCTATAATTAAATACATTCAAAATATTTAAGAAATGTAATAAATATTTTTTGGAGTAGTAAAATTAACTATTAAATATAAAAACTTGTTGGAGTGCTTTAAAAAATTTTAACTCTCTAAATTTGTAGATACTCTTCAAATGATAGAATATACTCTCTAAAAATAGAGTCTCCTTGAAATACTCTTAATATGAAATTTTTTTCCTCATAAACGATATTTTACTTATAGGTAATTTGTTTTACGTATAAGTTAACTTATAATTAAGAAAAGTTAAATATTTACTTAGAATTTAATGTTGAAATTAAATGAGGTACTTTTTAAAAAAAAATTAAAAATAAGGTATATCATACACCTTTTTCAAATAATAATAGGGCAAGTGTCAAAATTAACATTTAATTATCTTTGAAAAAATGGCAGAAAAAGATTGAAAGTGAATTTTTCACGACAACTATTGAAGGAGTTCATGAAAAGTTAAGAATTAATTATTTAAAAGAAAAATGGATTTGGTATTACACAGAAGCAAGTAATTTAAACAATGAAGGTATGAGCGACAAGTATTTTTCGTTGCTGCCCACAAATTGGTATAAGCAATACAATTATTGCTAGCTGATCCCATTTTAACCATGGCATATTTTGTCTAGAGGTACAAGTAGTTCTCCTTGAACTGGGGATGGCAACGGGACGGGTTTGGGGCAGGGCGCCCCCGTCACATCTCGCCCAAATCCCATCCCGCCCCACCTTAGACGGGATGGGATGGGCAACTTTTTGTTCCGTTTAATTTTTTTTTTTTTATATTACATTTTCAAAGTTTCGAATTATGTTATTATTAGAGAATAAAATACAAATTAAAAATGAGTTTTTAACGAATGAATTGTTCAAAAATAATTTTTTTTTATTTTTTTCTTCACGAGACGGGTTCGGGGAAGGGCATCCTCGCCCCGCCCCCCGCCAACCCATTCGGGGCGGGTCTTTTTGCCCCATTCAGGGCGGGACCCTATTAGGGCGGGGGCAGGGCGAGTTTTTTTACCATCACTACTTTGAGCTGTTGTTGACATATTTAGAAACCAAATCATTTAAAACAGTGTGAAAAAAGAAAAAAGAAAAAAAAGAAAACCTAAATCTAAATCTATACCAAACTATTTAAAAGGGTTTGAGAAAAAATCAATGCTAACATAACAGCTTTGGTTTAGTTTTAAACCGTGATTTCTTCTTGTATTTTTTCATTCCGGATCATTTAAGGTTTCTAGTACATTGTATACAAATCTTTCTACTTTAATGGCAATGGAAACAAAATAAATTGTAAATTTATTAACTACTGATAAATAAGAAAAATAATTAAAAAATTATGGTATACCTAACAAAATTTGTAGTGTTAATATAATTATCCATAACAAAAAATTAAAATATTTTAATACTACTCTACAAGTAACGTAGTACACACAAATGTTGCCCAAACATGTAACCTGTGAAAATGTGGTTTTCTAACGAAAATCAAATATTGATATTAAACGAAAAAGATTTTTTTTTTAACAAAAATAAGGTATTCTCCTAAAATTGAGAAAGAGAGTATTTTTATTTATTTATTTTTTTGGGTGAATAATGGAGTAAGTGTCAAACTTGACTTTTAATTTTGGAAAAAAAGCGGAAAAAATTGAAAGTTAAATCTTGAGTTCATGAAAAGTTAAAAATTTATATACTTTCTAAAATTACAATAGATTTGTGCTACACTTGCGAGGAATTTAATAAATGATGTTCTGAGTGATGGATATTTTTTGTTGCCCAATATGCGATAAATCGGTGAGGTTTATTGCCACCAAATCATCCTTTGCGAAAATAAGCAATATAATTATAACGTGCAAGTTGATGTCACCAGTAACAACTCACTATTTTTTTTTCTAGAATACAAGAGATTCGATTTGAGTAGCTGTTGACATATTTACAAACCCTAGCATTTAAAGTAGTTTGAGAAAATCAATATCAAACTATATATAAAACGATTTGATAAAAATTGAATACTAAACTAAGAATTTGGTTTGGTTTCAAACCGTGGTTTCTTTGTGTATATATTTTTTTCTTCCAGTTCAATTTAGAGTTAGTAGTTCATTGTTTACAAATCTTTCTATTTAATGGAAGATGAAAAAAATATGTATATTCTAATACCAGCAACACCACTATAAATTTATGGTTTGGAGCTTTTGGCTTTCAACATTTGGGGCTTGAGGAGGGTTTTGATGTGTGAAGCATGAAGTATGAACTATTAACAATGCTAAATTGATTGGTTTATCAAATTAGGGTAGATGGTGAGTGACAATTGACCAAATTGTCCACATATAGATTAGCATTTTAAGAGTTACGTCTAATTTTTGAGGTTCAGATGGTAGTTCATCGATCTCATCAATGTCAATTTGGACCAATTTCAAGGCAGAAGTTTAATTTATTTTTATTTTTATTTTTATTTTACTACTATTTTATAATTGACGTTTTAAGTGATGTCAACGACGTTGTAAGAGATGGATTTTTTTGTTGTCTAGTATGCCACAAATTAGTGATGGTCGTTGCCATCAAAATCTTCCATTGCGGAAATAACCAATACAATTATATCTTGCTAAATGATTCCATTTTAACGATTGAATATTTTATTTAGGGGCACAAGCGGTTTGATTTGAGAAATTGTTGACATATTACAAAACAAACATTTAAAATGATTGGAGCAAAAATCTAAATCTAAATCTAAATCAAACTATTTAAAAATGTTTGAGAATACTAAACTAAAAGTCTGGTTTAGTTTTAAATTGTGATTGTTTCGTTTATTTTTTTCTTCCTACTTAATGGCAATGAAACAAATAAACTATAAATCTCAATACCAAAAAAACCACAATAAGTTGATGGTGGAGCTTTTTGGCTTTCAACAGTTGCAACGAAAAGAAGGTTTTGATATGTGAAGCATGAAGTATGAATCTTAAGTTACAATTGACCAAATTGTCCGCATAAACATTAAAATTTTAATAGTTATGTCGTCTTCTTCTTCTTTTGTTTTTTTAAATGTTAGTTTATTGGCCTCAACTATGTTCAATTTGGACCAAATTTTGGTAGAAGTTTAATTTTTATTTTTATTTTTTACATTACTATCATTTATTAAATTTTAAACTCTCCCATTTTGATTTCAAATCATAGTTGAAAATGCCGAAACTTCAATCAAACAGTTATAGAACAATTTGTCTTCCTCAAAAACTATTTCATCGACACAAAGCAATGAACAGGACGGATACCCCACGATATAACATTTTGTCATCCCCAATTCTCCGACGAAGAAAAAAAATAAAAAAAGAGGGAAGCATAAGAAACAAATTTCAGAAAACCATATATTTATTTATTGTTCAAACAATGCTTATCTATCCAGGAACAGAATCACTTTGATGGCAACCAGTACAACAACAATCAGCAGTCATTGGCAAATCACAGCTTCCCCCACACCATCCACCTTGTTTGCAATAGCTATCACATAGAGAAACACATTGATCTGGTGTAAAATAAATTATTTCAATACCACTTGGACATTGCTTCAGGTTTTCATAAACTTCTTGCACGCTACCTGTCAAAATAACAATAACCATGTAAATGTCTATCAACATCCTTAGATGGACAATTTTATACAATATTCTTCTATGTTGGAGGAAAGAGAAGTTTACTAACTTAGATTGGCTAAGGCTTTTAAGGAGGACAATATTAATAGGAAGAAGGAAGTGAACAAAAGAAAACTTGTATTTTTCAACTCCAAAACTTACACACTTTGGCTTGTTTTATAAAATGGAAGACCCTACCTCTTTATATATGTTTATATGAAAGTTTTAGCCCACACAATTTTTTAGAGGCTTCTAGACCACATATTTACTTGAGACTTTTAGACCACACATTTGGACAATATTTTTTCCTAGAATTCTCTAGATATATTTTATAAGACCATATAATCTTATTGACACATTACCACATTTATCACCACTTATTTTAGTTATATATTTATATAGATTTTTCTAGTAGATATTTATATAGATTTTTTTATCTAGAAATGCTAGGCATGTTAGGCTTTTTAATTGATTTGAGTCTATGGGCAACATCCTTCAGCCCATATTATTTAATCCAAAAATCAAACTTACTACTCAACATCTTCCCTTAAACTTGATTTACTACTCCAAATAGAGTTCTTAACTTGTGGAACACGTCATGCTTGAGTGACTTAGTAAAAATGTCGGCGATCTACTCCTGGAAGGTTACAAATTTCAGCTGCACTTCTTTCTTTGCAATGCTTTCTCTTATGAAGTGATATCTTGTATCAATGTGCTTGCTTCTATCGTGGAATACTGGATTCTTTGTCAATGTCAATGCCAATTTGTTATCAACATGAATTTCGGTTGGTTCTTCTTGTGAAACACCAAGCGTCTTCAATAAGTTTCTAAGCCAAATCGCATGACAGACAGTTGACGTAGTTGCAACATATTCAGCTTCACATGTAGATAGTGCTACGATCGATTACTTCTTTGAGCTCCATGTGAAAGCTGTGTCGCCCATGTAAAACACATACCCAGTGTACTCTTTCTATCATCACTATCTTTGCCCTAATCGCTGTCACCATATCCAACAAGTTTGAATTCATTTGATGATAAATAGACTAAGCCATAATCAAGCATACCTTAGATGTAACGAAGAATTCTCTTTACAGCTTTCATATGGGTCACTGTAGGTGTCTCCATATAGTGACTAATAAGCCTAACTCCAAAAAAGATATCTGATCTTATGCACGTTAAGTATCTTAGACTTCCAACAAGACTCTTAGAAAGTGTGGGTCTACTTTTTCACCTTCATCATTTTTCGACAACTTGGTTCCGTATTCGACGGGGATGCGTACGAGCTTGCAATTCTCCATTTGCTTTACCTCAATCCCAAAATAGTAGGCCATGAGGCCGATATCCGTTATCTCGAATTCTTGAGCCATGACCTTTTTAAACTCAGTGATCATACTTTGATTAATTTCTATAAATATAAGATCATCTACATACGAACAAACAAGCAAAATATCTCCTTTCTCATTTACCTTTGTGTAAAAGACATACTTGTGAGGGTATTTTGTGAAGACATTTTTTTGGAAGTACTTGTCAATTCTACTATTCTATGCCCTTGGAGCTTGTTTCAACCCATATAAAGCCTTTTTTTAGTTTTAAGACTTTACCTTCGTGTCCTTTTATTTTGTAGCCAATTGGTTGCTCCACATAAATTTCTTCTTCAAGATAACCATTTAGGAAAGTGGATTTCACGTCCATTTGAAAAATCTTCCACTTATTTTGCGCTGCAAGAGAGATAATTAGTCTTATGATTTCTAAACGAGCAACAGGGGCAAATAACTCTTCATAATCATTTCTCGACTGTTGGTTGTAGTCTTTGACAACCAATTTTGCTTTGTATTTTTCTACTTTTCCTTTAGCGTTCTTCTTTACCTTGTACAGCTATTTAACTTTGATTGTTCGTTTTCCTTTGGGAAGAGTCGTCAACTCCTACGTGTCATTCTTCTCAATGGCTTTAATCTCTTCATCCATGGCATCTCTCCATCTTTTATTTTGCACTGCTTCTTCATACCCTATTGGCTCACAGTCGAAAAAAAGAAAAAAGTGTGATATCATTTTGATTTTTTGTTACCTTATATAGCTCTTGTAGGCTCCTCATTCGTTGTGTCTTTTCACTTGAGCTTTCTCCTTGTAAAGATGATGGGGAAGCATCTCCATGACTAGATGATAGAGGAGGATTGGTAAGCTTTTGCTGCTCTCCATTCTCTTGTTCTTCTTCCTCAAAGAATAGTAAAAAGTCGTAGTCTTCTTCTTGGACACCACAATCCCAAGCTTCTTCTTCATCAAACTCGACATCTCTACTTATGGTGATCTTCTCCTTGTTTGGATTATACAACTTGTACCTTTAGAGCGAGAGTCATAACCGATAAAAACATACCTTTCACCATTGTCATCTAGTTTGGACCGCTTTTGATAAGGCACATAAACATATACAATGCTCCCAAATACTCGTAGGTGAGAGATGCTAGGATTTCTTCCACTCCATTCTTATTGTGGCATCTTATTCCACACACTTCTAGAAGGCAATTGATTAGACAGATACACAACGCAATTGATAGCTTCAACTCAAAGTTCTTTAGGCAATCTCTTATCTTTGAGCATGCTGCGGGCCATGTTAAGAATTGATCTATTCTTTCTTTCGGCTACTCCATTTTATTGTGGAGAGTATGGAAACGTCAATAGGCGACGAATTCCATTCTCATCACAATATTTCTTAAACTCTTTGGAGGTGAATTCTCCTCTTCTATTCAATCTCATGGCTTTTATGCTATAGCCACTTTCTTTTTTAACAAGAGCTTTAAACCTTTCGAAAGTTCTAAAAACTTCCAATTTTTGTTTAAGAAAATAAACCTAAGTCATTCTACTAAAATTCTCAATAAAAAGAACAAAGTAATTGCTCTTATAGAGAGAGCTTGGATTAATTAGCCCACAAACATCCGAGTGTACAAGTTATAGTGGTTTCTTAGCTCTTGTAAGCACTTCTTTTGGAAAACTTTTTCTCGAATGCTTTCCAAGTAAGCATCCTTCATATAATTGATCCGCATGATTTATTGGAGGAAAACCTTTCACCATTTTCTTCTTACTCAATAACTTTAAGCCTCCAAAATTAAGATGTTCAAATTTGAAGTGTCAAAGTCAAGATGAATTTTTAAAACAAGATTTTAAGCATTTAGTAACATCATTTTGAATGCTTAATGCAAACATTTTATTTCTTGTCAAAGGGACTTTGGCAATCAAATTTTCTCTTTGATCTCTTATTTAAAGACTATGATATTTCAAATGAATATTATAGCCCTTCTCAAAGAGTTGTCTCAAATACAAAATGTTATTCTTAATATTGGGCACATAATAGGCATTTGAGATAAATTGATGCATACCATTTTTCAAGCGGATCAAGATTTACCTTTTCTCTTTATTGGGATCTTGGATTCATCTTCCAAGATATTGTTGCCGCTTGCTGATTCGTCAAGCTCCACAAATATATTTTTTCTTCCACACATTTGGTTGCTTGCTCCTGTATCCAAATACCAAGTGTTCTTTTCTCTACTCTCTTCACCTTTGTAAGCCAATAGTAGTGCATGATCTACTTCACTTTCCCGACAAGAATAGTAGGCTTTCTCCTCAACTTGGTTAGTAATATTTCTACATTTTGAAGTATAATGACCAAGTTTTTGACAATTGTAAAATTTAATTTGAGATTTGTCATACCTTGGTCCTTCATTTTGCCTCGTACCTTTTTCTTTTCCACGACTTCTGGTGGAAAATGAGCTTTGTCTTCTTTCCTTCTTGTAGAATGCACTTCTTCCTCGGTCTTGGCCTCGTCCTCTTCCTCTTCGACTTCTTTTATTGTCGAGCCTTCCTTCACTCTCATTCAAAGTTAGCTTTGTTTGAAGAGCTTACTCTAATAGCTTTTCTTTCACCTTCTTTTTAGTCTTTTCTCATGAGCTTGTAAAGATCTCATGAGTTGATCGATACTCATACTATCTAGATCTTTAGATTCCTCAATGACTATTGTTATGTAGTCAAATTTAGAATCTAAAGACCTAAATATCTTCTCAATTACTCGAGCGTCGTTCAACTTTTCTCCATTCTTCTTTAATTGATTCATAATAGCCAATACTCTAGAGAAGTAATCCGAAGTTGATTCCGATTCTTTCATATGTAAAGCTTCAAACTCACCTCGAAGTGTTTGGAGTCGAACCTTTTTCACCTTCTCAACTCTTTTGTGGGAGTTTTGCAAGATCTCCCATGCTTTCTTACTTGTAGTAGCAGAAGCTACTTTCTCGAATATGCCTTCATCTAAAGCTTGATATATATGGGTGAGCGTTCTTATCCTTCTTTCTTGCATCCTTCAAACTATCCCTTTGTGTTTGTGATAGAGCGACCTCGTCTTCTGGCTTTGTGTAGCATTTCTCTACGATCTCCCATGCATTTTGTGACCCGAGCAACGCTTTCATCCTTATGCTCCAATTGTTGTGGTTATCCTTGTTGAGTTGGGGAACTTGAAAAGGAATCATCCTACTTGCCATTTTTCACAAGAATCTTAGTGCTCTAATACCAGTTTGTTGGAGGAAAGAGGAGTTTACTAACTTAGATTGGCTAAGGCTTTTAAGGAAGACAATATTAATAGGAACAAGGAAGTGAACAAAAGAAAACTTGTATTTCTTAACTCTAAAACTTACACACTTTGGCTTGTTTTACAAAATGGAGGACCCTACCCCTTTATATGGTGTTTACATGAAACTTATAGTTCACACAATTTTCTAGAGACTCCTAAACCACATATTTACATGAGACTTTTAGACCACACAATTGGACAAGATATTTTCCTAGAATTCTCCAGATAGACTTTTTAAGACCACATAATCTTATTGACACATTACGACATTTATCACCACATATTTTACTTAGATATTTATATAGATTTTTCTAGATAATATTTCTAGAAATGCTAGCCATGTTGGGCTTTTTAATTGATTTGAGCCTATGGACAAAATCCTTAAGCCCATATTGTTTAGTCCAAAAATCAAGTTTACTACTCAACATTCTATAGTGCTGTTCGAGTAGAATAGATCTCAACGAATGAAAACTGAAAACACGAGGAGAAGAAATTACCAAATGAGAAGAAGTTGAAAAGCACTAGAAGGGTGAGAACTACCCCAAAACTCTTTGTGTTAGACATAATATTAAATTGACAGTTTTATGGGCAAATAGCAAGAGGATATAAAAAGTTTGTTGATTTGTGAGTGAAGGGATATGGGTTTATACTTTATATAACATGTGGGAAAGGAAATTTTTTTTTGATAGAGTGCTTCTATATATACAGTGGTACGATTGATAGACGATTTAAATTACCGCCTGTGTTCTATTATTTATTTTTTAAAATTCTCTCTCTTACTTATTCTAACCTTCCATTTGAGCTCAACTAACCTATTAAGTTACCCAAAAAAAAAAAGGTGAAAAAGTCAATGGTACTAAAGCTAGTAACCGTTTTAAACGTAAATTAAAGCTGATAACATCATTAGTTGATATCATGAATTCATCGATCGAAATCAATGGTATTTGTTGGAATTGGTTCAAAAATTAACCAAAAATTGGTTAAGTGTATAACTGGAAAAATGAAAAGGTGTGACTTCGTGTCAACTTCGATCGAATGGTCAGACTTGATCTGATGGTCAAATTACAAAAGTAAATAGATCAACTTATTCTACTTGTCGAATAGATCATCGTGGTATATTTGAAATCTTGAAATCAATTACGGATGAATGAGAAATTGCGGTCCAAAGTTGGAAGAACGAAGTGTTGCAACTTTTTGAAAGGATGTAGGTTTGAAATGAAGTGCTACAACTTTTCGAAATGATGTGTTGCAACTTTCCATAAAAAATGCTGGATTTGGGGTATGTTCCTTTACCTACAATCCTTCATCTTCTATATGTAGGACCCCTTGGATGTGTATTTGTCATTCCAATTAATTCTAATTCATTCCATAATTTCATATTATTCATTTCATGTTAAGTTACATAAAACATTTTGTAGAAGTGATTATCTTTTGCATCAAAATCATTGTTATGGTAGGGAGGGAATTTCATTTAAGTTCGTTGGTTGAAGCCATTTGGAGTGCTCCTATGGCTTGACGTGGTCGTTGTATCTTGGGAGATGATTGTCCAAAAACTGTTAGCACCGATGCGGGGCAAATTCATCTTATGGAAAGAGTTATACTCGCCTCAGCCAATCGCATCACTTGCATCTAATTTTTTCTTATTTTTGATTTCATTTCTTCATACTTGATTTCAGAAAATGATTAATTTTATTTATATGATTTATGCAAGGTTCAATATGAAGAATCACATGTTTTAATTAAAGAATGGAAATGGTCAGATTCGATAATCATTGGTTATTTTCTCAAACTCCATATCGGTAAGTCGAAACCTTGTTTCGATTTCGTGAACATATAAGTTACGTTTTATGAATATAATATGCACATTTGAATCGGTGTATTCCCCAACAATCTTAAGGTGAAATTTGTGTTCATTGTGCATCATATATTCTGTTTCGAATCTGCCAACTGTACTACTCACTTAGTGAAAAAAAATCGGGTTCTGTTCAAAAACTGCAATTTGAAATTCTGCTATATTTTTATCATAAAACAGAAATAAAATTTGAACCGGTGCGTGCATGGGAACCCAATATTATGTGAAAATAAGAATAGAGACGTTTGAAGATAACTGTAATTATAGAGTTTCCTTCATCTTTGTATATGCATTTTTCCTTAAGCATGAGCAGATTTTTGCATGCATCTGATGATATATTTCATGAAAATATTTGGAAAGACAGATGGCATGTGTGACTATAATTAATTGCATATGTTGCTATAATTTGAATCAATAGGTTTACGCTTGACATTCTACCATACTTTGAACATTCTAGTTTGTGAAATTTTTCTGCTAGCCTCGAAAAAATATGATATTTCCGTACAATGTCCATCTTGGGAACTTGTGAGTGACAATTTTCTTCTATGTGAGATTGCAACTCTTATGATATGGAAGTAAACATTCCTATAAATGGAATACAATGGATGTATAAATGTTTAGAATATAAGTTGCTATTCGTTCACTTTGGTCATGATGAATTGGATATTGTTAAAACCAACTCGAGTCCAATAATGAATGGATGGAAATAAGAAATTTATTCCTAACCATTGGACATATAAGGATGCCAATTATTTGATGAAAGTATATGAACTTTCATGACGATTCTTTTGATTGGAATATGATAATGACATGGTAAATTAGTTGGTTAAAATTTCATATCTTATTGAAATTATACTAACATTGACTATGATGATAGCCTCAATTAATTTCATAAAATTAAGTGAGATGATTTAAGTGGATATCATTTTTTAGTAATGAGAATTAAGCCACTTAATTATTTGAAATCGTAGAAAATTTTGCATGGAAAGATGTGTCTTTTCATATGGAGAATCATGACTTTTGATATGATTAATTTGCAATGGGTGTGTCTCTTTATAGAGATTAATTTAAGAGGTGTGTCCTCTTATAGGATAGTGTCTTTTGAGAGCACAACTTTTCAACCGATGGTTGAAATGAAACTATCATGTGAAATGTTACAAATGTGATAAGCTGCATATGTTTGAAGAAGTTGCAATGCTTAGCCCTCTTTATTTTTGAATTTGACTTCAATCATGAAACCAATTAAGTTGGTTTATGTTTTGAAAGCATTGCTGATTTATATGATGTTCTTGATTTAATTTGAATGATCAAATTAAAATAATTGGATTGAAATACATCATATGCAACTTTAATTAAAATAAATTGTGACTCAACGACCACTACTTTGAAAGTATTTAGACTTTCACGAAGCACTCGACATGAATATTATCTAAGAGATAAATAAATTGAATTATAAAAGAGTTGCTAAACCCTAAGTTCAATTGTAACCCAAAGATGTGGGGGATTATCATAAATGCTCGTGAACTTGAATGAAAAGTTTAAAACTTATAGATGCAACGTTACTAGATTGCATATGTATTCCTAATTGAGGAATTGTGGGGGTAAATAAGTTTAATTGTTACGTGTGCTTCTATCTTATAATTACAGAACGATATCTATGAAGGTGAAAAGATAGAAAACCCTTATACTAATTATAAGGATATATAAACTAAGTCTAAAATGGATTAAATGGGTAGAAGCCAATTGTGGTGGTTGTTTACACATGCAAGAAAAATTGAAATATATGAAAAATATTCATATAGTTTAAATGCATGGTAATGTTTCAATGATGATATTGAATACCCATGATTCTGAAATCCACTTGTAAACATGGTCGACTAGTGTAATAATTCGATAGAAATCCTTCAATCTTGTTTGGAATTGATAAAGCTTTAGATAAAGCTAATGAGGCATGAAGTTTCATGAGATGATTTCTTGGTGGCGATAATTTGTATCTATCAAATGAATCGATCATTGGCTAGCAATATTTGATAAGATACTAAGTCATATGTAATGGTAGGTCTAGACGTATAAGTTATAAACATAATACCATTAAGCAGTTGATCTCAATGATGTAAACTCATGGTACCTTTAAAGAGATTTACCAAGAGAGATCAATAATACTGCATATTGAAGGGAATGAGATGAAGCCTACTACATTAGAGTCCTTATAATGGTAATCCTACCTTGTTGACTGGAGATCCCAAGATTTTGGTTCAAAGGGACAACTAAGTTATGAGGATTCCATAAAGCACTAAAGAAAATAGTTTCCTAACTCATTTATATGATATTAAAGTACTTTTTGTAGAGTTGTAAAAGGTTAAGATAATTTTTTAATGATTCCTATATCTTGATTAAGTTAAGTGGAGTAGGACATAATACTCTTAATAGGAGGTCACTTATGTGAATGTGAAGTGGGGCTGCTTTAATCAGAATTATTTAAGGCTTGAATTCTTTAAACACATACAGAACCAAGAAGGGTTTAGGGCCAAAATGAACCAACGCATGAGAACCATGAACGGTTTAGAAAAGACATCTGTGTGAGTATCGTTGTCTTAGCTTACACTAAAGGCTGAATGGTTCAAGACGTGACCAATTAGTCGAGTAAGTCCGATGGTATTTCACTACGAGAGGTTCAAGGCCAGAAGCTACTATCCCCGATGCAGTGACTTTCTGCTCTCTCTTTACTTGCATCACATCATAGCATTACATTTGCATACTCGAATTTCCATTCATGTGGGGATTGTTGGAATTGGTTCAAAAATTAACCGAAAATTGGTTAAGTATATAACTGGGAAAATGAAAAGGGGTGACTTCGTGTCAACTTCGATCGAATGTTCGGATTTGATCCAATGGTCAAATTACAAAAGTAAATAGACCAACTTATTCTACTTGTCGAGTAGATCATCGTGGTATATTTGGAATCTCGAAACCAATTACGGATGAATGAGAAATTGCGGTCCAAAGTTGGAAGAATGAAGTATTGCAACTTTTCGAAATGATGCAAGTTTGAAATGAAGTGCTGCAACTTTTCGAAATGAAGTGTTGCAACTTTCCATGAAAAATCCTGGATTTGGGGTGTGTTCCTTCACCCACAACCCTTCATCTTCTATATATAGGACCCCTTGGATGTGTATTTGTCATTCCAGTTAATTCTAATTCATTCCATAATTCCATATTATTCATTTCATGTTAAGTTACATAAAATACTTTGTAGAAGTGATTATCTTTTGCATCAAAATCATTGTTATGGTAGAGAGGGAATTCCGTTCAAGTTCATTGGTCGAAGCCATTTGGAGTACTCCTATGGCTTGACGTGGTCGTTGTATCTTGGGAGATGATTGTCCAAAAATCGTTAGCACCAATGCGGGGCAAATTCGTCTTAAGGAAAGAGTTATACTCGCCTTGGCCAATCGCATCACTTGCATCTAATTTTTTCTTATTTCTGATTTCATTTCTTCATACTTGATTTCAGAAAATGATTAATTTTATTCATATGATTTATGCAAGGTTCAATATGAAGAATCACATGTATTAATTCAAGAATGGAAATGGCCAGATTCGATAATCATTGGTTAGTTTCTCAAACTCCATCTCGGTAAGTCGA
>NW_019245831.1:232332-270973 GCF_002742605.1 Olea europaea var. sylvestris
AAAAAAAAAAAAAAAAAAAAAAGAGAGAAAAAAAGATAGAAACATTGCAAATAACTAAATATTAAATTTAGTAAAACAAAATATAATTAAGAAAAGGTGTCATCACTTAAATGAATGGTCCTAATCTTGTGCATATGGGAGCATCCTTCTGAAGTTTTTTCTCGTAGAGAGAGGTGCAAATTAGAGTCATTTTTGGGGAAGGGGAAATTAGATATGCTGTGAAGATTGACAAAATATTAGGGTAATTAATCTAATTGTGTATATTACGAATACACCATCTCAACATTTTTTTTTTCATTAAAGATTGACCAAATATTAGGTGTTTATTTTTTATTTTTTATTTTTAATAAATATGTAGATGCAGCATACAATACATATTTTATCCGACTCGGGAAATTTGATACAATTAGAAACTTGAGGTTCTTGATGTGCAACTATCAAAAGTTTATTTTATTAAGAAGCGAGATTTGACAAAAGGTTAATTGTATTCGCACTATAGTTTTTATTTTTTGCACCACATTTTAATTGTATTTAATATTATTAATCTTTGTTCATTATAGTATTTATGTTCCTAATGATTTTCATGTCATTCTTATTCTCAAACTCTCTATTAGTTAACCCATTTTGTATTCGATAACAATTTTATATTTAAAAGTTCGTTGAAATGGCATAAAATAATTTAATAATTTATTATCCCATCAAATTTTAAAAAATGAAATAAATGAAAAGTGCAAAAATATATTCTTCCATTATTTCAAAGTATGAAAACAAAATATTTTGATATAAATAATCATCAAGGACGAGATGCACCAATTAATAGTAGGTTTTAAATAAAAATTCAAGAAAAAAAGAAAGAAAATAATTGCTATAATAAGCAAAAAATTGAAGAGTTGAGTTACAATTAAAATGCGGTGCATCATATAAAAATTGTGGTGATAATATAATCACCCTTAATGAAATGCTTATGGCACTTCAACTTGGAATGTGCCACTTGGTTGAATGCTGGCTGTTCGATCTTGGTGCTGTTGGAGACATCTCATGTACTTTGCTGTCCAGTCAATTTGACTAGGCAGCTGAACGAACTACGATATTTCTTCTCTCTAAATTCATCTTTTCCATTTTTCTTTTGTTTTTGGTTTTGGGGTTTGAATCTTGATCGAATGATTCAAACATCTTCTTGTAATACACTATCTTGAGTGAGTGAGTGATCATATTAGAGGATGGAAGGTTTTTGGTTGGAGATTATGATGGTTGTTTTTTAGGGTATTTTATAATTCGTGATTTCATTAATAATCTATTGTACTATTTTGAAGAGTGAACATAAAATGAAGATGTAGACCGCATTGGTCAAACTTCGGTGAAGAAAATCTTGTATTTATTTTTATGACATTTCTTTGTGATGTTTTGAGATCTTTAATGCTCCATTATTATTGTTAGTTTTATATATGTTCTAGATCCAATCGTTTGGATTATGTAACTATTTTATTATTATCATTGCAATTTATAATTTTGGCATATATTTATTTTATCACGTTTTTTAATGGATAATTACTTAATAGAATCCAAAGAATAAATTCAAGAGATGTACTTATCAACGAGGGTAGTGACAGTGAGATTGATATGGTGTTGATTTATTCTTGAACTATTCCTGACCATATGAAATAGTGAGGGACATATATCATTATTCCGTTCAGCTTAGTATGTATCGTACTCTCGAAGAGAGTATTCAATCACTTATTGGGGGTGTAGGGATGCTCGTGCAGGTACTTGATGCTTGCAACTTGAGCACGTTCATTGAATACCCGGAGTAAAGATTCCACATGGATGAAGATCTTACTAATAGTGGATTGTCTCTACCTCACAATTGTGAAATTTATCCTTAAACTTGAGATCATTATGAAATTTTATATATGGATAGTCATACTTTGAAAGGATTGGATGTGGCTCTTTATGGTTGTTAATGTATTAGCATGGTCGGTTCCCAGATTTTGGGTGCCTTGTGTGATATTTTAAAGTTGTCCTTTTTATTTAAATAAAAAATATATGAAGAAAAGAAACATACATTTGAATAATATTATTTCATTGCAAAAATATAATAGTTAAATTTTTATTTTTTATTTTTTCATGAATAAGAAAAGTAAAAGTAAAGCTCAAAAGCACCTCTTGAACTTTATCAATATATTCACATATCATCAACAAAGAATCATCCAAGCTGCCAACCTCTTCATACAATTTCATATGAGCAAAATAAATGGTGATGTTACTATATAGAACCAAAAAAATTACGGTGGATCATCTTGACACAAGATTAGCACGAGTCTTGAAGATTGACTTGGGCGCTTCTATTTATAATCTGATTTGTGGGTTTATTTCTGAGTTAGAGCATCTCTATACTGATTTTTCCCAGCCTCATCTGTGGGATACATAGATCTTTGAGGTTGCTATTTCTCTAACGGAGTAGCATGTACAGGCCAATGTCCCTATTAGTCTCAACACTGCAGATAAATCATGATCATCGATCCTGCAGAGGAGATAGCAATAGCAGCAGCAGGAGGCTGTTGAAAGGCTTGAGGGCGCTGTCCAATTTTTGCGCCCCACATCCAAACTGTGTCATCGACTTCCCACTCCTATGAAAATTTTTTGCCAGTTCGACTGAGACCATCTAGGGGATTAGTTCACTGAGGCCCTGGAGTTGAGGGTTCAGTGCATGGAGACGCACACTAATAGTATACATGGTAATGTGAACTTGATACGGCATGATGCATCCAGTGTGAGCATGAAGGTCAACATGTTTATAGAGCTAACGGATAGATATGCCGGATGACTTGATGATCTGAATATCCGGGTTGATAGGGCTTGTGATATGGTTCGTGGCATGCAAGACCAGGTTGATGAGACAAATGATATAGTTTACGGCATGCAGGATTGGTTCGTACAATTTGATGAGTGTTTTTCTCGCGCATGTCTCCACATCCTCCGCCATTGACATTGGACCTATTAGGCTTGGAGGCATTCTTTCCATTTTCACCACCACCACCAGAATGATCAGGGGAGTCTTTAGTTCCCTTCTTTGCCTTTATTTTTTGAATTATCATTGTCATATTATTATACATTAAGGGTAATATACATGTTAAGTTTGGAGTTGGATGATCTTATCATCGATTATGTATAATTTGGTTTTTATTTTTTATTTTGGTGATTTTCGATTTTTACAAAATAATAAAAAAAAAAAAAAAAAAAAAAACCAGAAACATGTTCTTTTATGCTCCTTATTGCTTTTCTACATTTGTGTGGGTTAAATAGCCTTATTGATGATGATGATGATGTATATGTTGGAATTATATATTAAACTAAGAATTGGTGAAAAATTCTATATTGAGTTGACTAATGCTTATTTATGTGAAATTTGATTTAAATTGCACAGAGACTTGTGCTTTGCATCTTGAGTGACTGTTTTGGTTCATATATCGAAAAAAAAAATGGAAAATAGTGGAAGTTAATTGATAAAATCCAAGAAAACCAAGATCACATACACCTGTAAACCACTTCTAAAATAGTTTGGAGATAGTTGAACTAGTGTAGGAGAATATTGAGATGAATAGTGATTCCATGTGTAAAACTATTGTATACATTGTCTAAAGCTAATGAGATATAGATTAGGTGAAAGTCTTGAGTTAGGGGTTAGTTTTAGCGACAAAGTGTTTGATAAGGGAAATCGTACTACTAAAGTATAAAAAAGAGAAAAAGTCACTACGTTGTGAAGTTACCCTAAAAGTTCCCGATGAGGACACCAATTGAAAATTTTCAAAAAGAAAACTTAAAAGGGATTAAGCTAGTGTACAAAACAGAATACGAATAGCATAATTGAAAAAGCAAGTGCATGAAACGGAAGATGTACTATATATTACGATTAAGTCTCAAGCACTTGGTTAAAAGAACTAAACCTTTGATAAGAGATAAGTAGCTTATTTGAGTTTTAGGGGTTGATTTATTAAAAAATATAGGAGATTCCTTGTTTATTGAAGGGAGAACTTGCACTGGTAAAATCTATCCAAACTAGAGAGCTGACTATTAGGATCATCAAAGTTGCAACCTAAGAACACACCCTAGGAAAATGAGCGAAAAGTATAAGTTTGGAGGTGTGTATCTCACAAGTGGAGACACTAAATATTTGACTATTGATGGTCGGGAATTGAAACATTCATGAGCTTGTGATGTTTTACACAAGCCCTCACTTTGCCCCCTATATTTCAAAATTTAATGGGTAGAAAAATATTTTTTGGAGAATGTGTTATTGAAAAAGAAGGAAAAGTTTTTGATTTACATGTAATATTATTTTACGAAAGATTGAATTGTTGAAAATAAGAGAGAAAAAATTAAAATTTAATTTAATGAGGGCCAAACGAGGCTAAGTCTCTACACTCACACTTTGAGTTTCGCATTGAATAAGTAGAAGTTAATTTCAATTGTGATTCCAAAACTATTCATAGTATTGATATAGAAGTACAATCCTAAGGCTAACAGTATGCCATCTATCCAAGTTTTGATTACGCCAAACTCTAGTTTATTTGAGGACACACAAATTTTCAAGTTTGCAGGTAACTGTTTAGACAATAAAATTGGAGTATTTGTTGATTAATTTAACGAATAATGGCTTGATTGATTTGAATTGTATTTGGTAGGTAACAATCGATGAGAATTGTGAAATTAGAGGACAAAATAAAGAAAATAGGATTAAATTACGTAAAAGCTAAGGTCAGGGATTAAAATAAAAATAATCCAAAGTTAGCTCGGACTGGAGGAGAAACACTGGAGAGTGCTAGGACAAAATTAGATGAAAAAAATAAGAAAAGATTTGAAAAGAAATGAATAAGGGCCAAAATTGCCCATGGAGGAAAGTTTATGGACCAAATTGGTCCCAAATCACATCCTAGGCGCGCACTAACGTGTGCAGGCGTGGTGTGTACCTCCAGTGCAATAAGGAGGCATAAGAAGATGAGACTGGCCTTAAGGGTGCCTGCCCTAATCCCTTAGATGCTCACGTAGGGATGTTAATCCAACTTGGGCGCCCCATAACTTGGCCCGAAAATAGCCCGAACTGGCTTAGCTCGTGGCTCGTGTCCACCGAGCCTTTTTTCGAGCAAGGTCCATGATGTGATCCAAGAGCCGAGCCAGAAGAAGGCAAGTACGAGACGAGACCCGTTGATAATCGAAGGTGGACCGATGACGCGATCGAGGGCAAAACAAGTGAAACAAGCGATGATATTGCTCGTTCAAGAAACTATTGATGGAACCATGTTCGGGACTCAAAATGGGACAAGTTTCGTGTTCGGGTCGAAGGCCGAAACAAAATGGATCAATGCATTACAAGAAGCCGAAGAAGAGAGTGGACAGTATAACCATGCGGTAGTACTATGCGGCCACACGACATGATACCGAGAATTCAATGGCCGAAATTTTATTACCATGCGGCAGCACGAGTTATAACCATGCGACAGCATGGTTCATTTCTGGGGCGATTTTCCTTTTTTCCACGTTTTTCCTAATTTTACTAGAATTTCATTCTTAATCAAATTCCTACCATATTGGACGAATATTTTAGGAATTTTGTTAGATTATTAGAATTATATTTCCTTTTGACTTCTATTCGAGGAATAGTATAAATAGGAGATTACTTTTGATTGTAAAAACCTTTGAACTTTTGACTTTGAATTAATATTATAGAGAGAGAAATTTCTTCTTTCAATTTAATTGTTCTTCTTGAACAATCTTGGAACTTATCAAGAATTCAACTTCTTGTGGCGTTCTATCAATCGGATTGTGGGTTCTTTCAATTGTAATCAAGGGGTTTTAGGTTCTTCGCTAATCTAGGGTTCTTGGTTTAATTCTTGGGGTTCAAGATCGAAAATCGGGTTAGTATTGGTGTTCTTGAGTTCTGCATCAATCTCATTGTGGGTTTTGTAGTTTTCATTGCTACGGGGTTCGCATCAGTCCAAGTCTGAGCCGACACGTGTGACAAGCTAAAAATTTTTTTGCCCGCGATTCTACAGGCAGCTGTAGTAGTTGCCTTTTGAATCTTGCTTGCAAGCAGGAAGCATGTAGCTACCAACAAGGTAGCTTGCAAGTAGTTGTTGATAGCTACGTACTACTCTTTGATTGGATTTGATATTCAATTTACATCTTCAAGAACAAGTTGACAGTATAATGGTTAAGGAGTTGCAGTAGATCCAAGGATAGGATATTTCAAGTTTTGAAATTAATTTGTTGACTTTATTACATAATTTCTAAATTTATTTACTTAAAAAAAATTATACACGAAATATTATATTTGTGTACAATTTTAACTCTGTCTATGTTGATTGCAGTTGGTCTCAAGCTCGAAATAAGGAGGGTTGTAACTCTTTTTAATTTATATTAAGTATAAATTGCATAAAATTTATATTAGTAAAAAGAATTTAGAATTTCATGAAATTAAAAAGAGAGAGCCAGCCTGAACCAAGCCTAAAGCTTGAGCGAAGCCTCGATTTTTCATCATAGCTTTGGCTCGGTTCAGGCCAAAAAAGCCCTAGCCATTTTTTGCATGAGCCATAAATGAGTCTCGAGTCTTGGCTCATGGGCCGATTAGGCTCGACTCGTTTACATGGCTAGGCGTGTGCCCATTATTGAAAATAGAAAAAATATCAATTTCCTTTTCTTTGGAAAGTATTAGAATGTAATCTTTTGCATTCTAAGATTACATTCTATAAGAACTAAGGGACATCCATAAATTAGCATAGGTTGGTTTTAGCATTGTTTGAGCATTGAAGAGAGAGTCTATATTCAAGAGGCAAAATTTCAAATCACAAATCGAAGTTTAAAGTGAAGAATTGGAGGTTCGGTTTCTTTATAGTATTCCTTGTCTTAGGTGATGTTGTTTCTTATTCTTTTGTGTAATTTTTACACGAAAATGCTAGGTTAGACAATTTTATGTATTAGATAGAAGATGAAATCATTAAATTATAGTTTTTAATTCAAAACTTATCGTTTCTTTACTTATTCTTGTGTTTTTTTTAATAAAGACATCCACACATCTTTATATATATATGGACATAAACTTAACCTTCGAAAAAGAAACAATACAAAAAGTGAATAAAAAAGAAATTAAAGAAATAAATAGAGAAGTACTACTTTCCTGTACAACGAAATTAATGCAAAAAATGGAACCTAAGCTACAAACCTCCAAAGCTTGACAGTCCATATCTGTCAAGCTGCACCAGTGTCCTAATCTGTTGTGGTAGGTCGGATGATCCATACTCCTAATAGCGTAGGTGATCCTAACCTTCTAAAGTAAGTGAGTCTGCAACCTAGTTCCCTTCTTTGTAGATGTAGAAAACTATATAGCTATCAAAGGAGATGAGGTCTCTAATCAGTCTACGAGTGCCATAAATCTTCCATGGTCATCCGTCCCTAGTGATAAAGTGAATAGCCACTGTTGAATCTGCCTCAACCTAAATAGTTGATAACCTAATTCCATTGGCCAGTAGAATTCCATTTAGCATAGCTCTGAGCTTAACTTCCGAAATCAAACATGGGCCATGCGATGCTGAGAATGCCCTGATACAGTGTCCCCTGTGATCCATAATGATGCTTTACCACTCGTAAATCCATCCTTGACGATTCCATCAGTGTTAATTTTATAAGATCCTACTAGTGGGGTGCGCCAAACAACTATAATAGGTGTTGTGGAGGGGAGAGAGTCATAGAAATACCAAAGAGTGGTGCAAGTGTTAAGTCCCATCGTCATTGTACAACTTTAAAAGTCCTCGCATATGAAGAAAAGAAACCATGTAGTATACACTCCAAGTAATCCATTTAGCCACCATGCAGATCTCCTAATGTTTCACATCATTTTGGTCCATAAGAACCAAAATATCGGTAGAGGAATGATAGTGCAAATGTGTCCACAGCGAACATACTGTGTAGAATACCTTTGTCTTTGGAAACTCTATCTGACCTCCTCTCTTGATCTCATAGGTATCTTAAAAATGTCTTCAAAGTGCTGCCATACCTGATCGAAGATGTTACTGGCAGTGAAGATATGACTGAAGGTCTTAATCTCAGAGCAACATTGACATCGAGAAGTGAACTAACATCCAATCCTCCTCTAAATGACTACATCTACTGGAATGAGATCTTTCCATAATCTCCAATAGAAGAATGAAATAGAGATAGGCAAAATGGAGCTCCACAGTAATCGATATAAGTCCTGAGATTGGTAAACTGAATGGATTAGCTGCCATACTGAGTTAGTAGCAAAGCTACCATTCGATGTAATCCTCTAAACAATATGGTCCAAGGCACCTGCACATAAAGGTATCGCCCTATTTGCTTTACCATGTGAGGAGATAAAGCCTGTAATAATCTTCCAAAATCCTACCTAGTGTCATCAAGAAAATTCTGCACCCTCGCAGATGTGTGCTACTTGTTTGGAAATAGAGATGCCACTGTAGTATCACCCATCTAGCAATCATGCCAGAAGAACATCTGTCTTGCTCCAAGGTACAATGCAATGTGTGACTCAGTATCTAGTGCTACTTTCTTTAACCATTTCTAGGTAAGAGATATCGAGTAGGTAATCACTACAAGTGATGGATGAGTCCATCTACAATATTTGGCCAGTAAAACTAAGCCCAAAGAGAACTCCAAGGCCGAAACAACCGCCAAAGCTTCATAGAGAAAGTGTCCATCACATCCTGTAGTTTTCTAAAGCCTAGTCAACCTTCGTCTGTTGGTAGACAATTATCCTTCTAGCTCCTCCAGTTTAGTCAACATGCCTATTTCTTAGAATACCATAGGACGTATACAAAGATGCTCTCCAACTTTTTTAGTACAGCCTTAGGAGGTTGCATAATCTGAAAAAGATAAAGTGGTAGAGATGATAGTACCGATCTCAATAGAGTAATTTGGCCCCATGTGATAGTAGTTGAGAAGCCCAACTCGATGTCCTGCTCTTGACCTTCATGATAAGGTCATCATATAAAAAAACTCCTCTTACCCCCTAAAACAAGGAGACTCCCAAATAAATAAACGGCTATTGCTGATGAGTAAACTCGGTCAAGAACACAAGTTTCCCAATCCTAATATCTAATGCCCGTCTAGGTAGTATAAGGCCGCTCTTGTCTCTATTCTCTAACTGACCAAAAACCCTTTCGTAATACTCCAAATAGTCAAGGACTATCTGGATAGACTATTTTTGGCCATTGACGATATGATCATTTCATCAGCAAAGAAAGGTATGAGATAAGAGTGCCGTCTCCATGTCGATACCGCATACTAGGATAGGCCTAAAACCTCTAAGTGAGAAGGAGAGAGAAATAGTTCGCAGCAACAATGAACAAAGTAGATGGGATCACCTTGTCTAAGCCCACATGAGGATAGAACGAAACCACAAGGATGGCCATTTAGAAGCACTGAGTATTGACACTCCAAAAAGGCACTGTCTGATCCTGTCAAGCTATAATCGATCAAATCCAAACACCTCTAGTATAGAATAAATGAATCCTCAACCCATACGGTTGTATGCTATAGCCATGTCAAGTTTCAACATCGCATTCCCCCATTGCACTTTATCATCTAGTGTGAAGAAGCTCCTAAGTCAATAACACATTATCCCCTATAAGGAGACGGGGGATAAAACCACTCTGCTAAGGAGAGATAATACGAGGCAACAATGAACTCAATCTTGTTTTCAATAGCTTAGTGATCAACTTATTGAACATCATACAAAGGCTGATAGGTCTAAAATCTATCCATCGACAAGCATTATCCCTTTTCGGGAGCAAAACAATGGAGGTATCGGTAAAACATAGATGACCATCCTTGAAGAAATCAATGAGCGCATTGTAAACATCCTCCTGTATGATATCTTAACAATGCTAGAAGAATAGTGATGAAAATCCATTTAGGCCTATAATATTATTAGCATCAATACTGAAGACTATCTCTCGCACCCCTGAATCAAAGGGAGACGGTTGAGTGCTATATTATCTGCCTCCATCAACAGCCTGAGTATGATGTTTAGATGGATAGGATCCAGGGGCTGTGAGGGAGCAGATAATATAGACCTCTGAATGTCAGTAGCAGAAGATAAGACTTCTCCTACCTGAGTCTAGATACGAGATCTGGTTCTATGTTCTTGAACCATCGCGTGAAAGTATCGGGTGTTATGGTCCCACTCACATACCTAACGTGAACCGGCCTTCTATTTTTCCTCAATAGATAAAGTCGAGTTCAGAACAACCTATTTCCAATGAAATAAATCACAATGCTCAGGTGCAAGGTCATTATCAAAATCAATCTTTACCTCGTCGACCTTCTCTTCAGCCTTTCTCACCCGTTGGAAAATATCACCGAATACCCGTTGTTTCCACTAATGCAGACCCTGTTTCAGCCTAAAAAACTTCTCCCAGAGAGCAGCCATCCTCGTTAGATGAGTCAGGAGTGACTACTTTGAGAGATGAAGGCTAAGAAATCATGGTGCTTTGTCTATACATTGAGGAATCGAAAGGGACTGGGCCTTAAATCATCATTAGATGTCCACTGTAGAAACAAAGAAGAATGATTTGATAAAGTTTGATTTAGATGTCTCATAACAAGCTGTCAAAAAAAAGCTGCAGCTGTAAAGTTGACCAAAACTCTATCAAATCTTTTCATTACCTGGCCATTGGTCCAAGTATACCGACTCCTGCAAAAACCAGCATTCTCCAACCCACAATACAACATCATATCAAAGAAAGTAATAGAACCCCGATCACGAGTGCTGCGACCAGTGCGATCACTCTCATGTGCAATAACGTTAAAGTTTCCTCCAACTAGCCAAGGATCCTTCATTTGGAGGAAAATGTGGTGAAGTCCCTCCTGGTAGCAGCATCACATGAGGCATAGACAGGGATTATATAGATTGGACAAGCTAATCTGGGATCCTCAACTTTAACGTGAAGGAACTGGGAATGATCATGAATAACAGTAACAGTATAGTCCCTACATTCCAAAAAAAAAAAATAGATTTTTTTCGATTCATTCTGAACTCCAGTATCAAAGCCCAAATATCATTGAATATATGCAAACCTGTGCTGAAGAACAAAAGGCTCCAGTATAACCAAGATACTAACCTGATGAAGCTGAATTAGTCTCTTTAGGGGTCTGCAAGAAGCGATACTAGCTATATCTCTCACATACCATATGATGGCACCCTTCTGCTCAGATGTGCAACATCAGTAACCCGCAGGTACTTCTTTCGTATAACTCAAATGTAGCCGTTATCCTCGTCCATCCTGTTGGTGTACCTCAATCAATGATATATTCTCTGTATCTGACTGTTCATAATGCAGAGAAGGAATATAAGCCTCTATGTTTTGTTGACAAATAGGGGCATCAGTGCGATAAAGTATAAACCTGGTAATTATCTGACCATTGTAGTTGTAATCTCTGAGTCAACTAGTACAAGCGGTCACTAACGCATATCATGAGCTAAGGGATCTAGGTAAGTATGAGGGACATGAATGGCAATCTATGATGGAGTCAGAGTTGGTGTAGTGAAGATTGAATGATTGATTTCGATCAAGACAGCTAACTGATCCACTATAGGAGCGACTGATTGAATCACTGGAACTGCAACTGATGTTGCATCCAACTGAACTCAAAGAGTACTCAAGGGTGTATCCATATAACTTAGAACAATAATTTGAGTAATCCTGCTTGAGGAGCAACTAAGCTAATAGTTGGTGGAGCGGTGCTAACTGTAGGAGATATCGACGATGCAGTTGTATATCTCTAGTTATGTATAATACGTAGAAAGAGGAGGGCAACACTGACTATAGCTAAAACTATCTAAGGAACATGGGCACTTGAAGTGCTGGCAGTGTGTTATCTCTTTCGATTCTTACGAACAAGGGTTTACCTCTGAATGGGTTAAGCCTCAACCACATTTTCCTTACCCTTATCCTTAGCCGGGATAGTTGGTTGAGGAGTAGGGTCAACATCAGGAACAATAGGGACATGAGAGATGGTACATGTCGTATACCAAGCGTACAGTGATCATCCGTGTGCCCAATATGTCTACATCTGTAACAAAGTTTCGACTTCTTGTCATACAAGACAGCCTGCCAGCAGCCATTGAGCTTCTCCCACTCAATCCAAATTTTTTCAGAGAGATCATAATCCAAATTTATCTCTACACATACTATAGTCTCATTGGGACGACGAAGATTAGAAGCCGCCTTATCAATACGAAAAAGTAAGCTAATTGCCTTAGCATTAGCATAGAGACTGCTCTTAGCCCAATAATGAATGGGTAGTAGGGAAACGATGCCCAGATTGAAGCAATAGGGGTTTCCTATTGTGAACTAAAACTTGGAGTCCATTTAGAGACTCTCATAGGAGAACCATCAATGTAACATGTGGGTTTGAAAAATAACTGTGTAATCATCTTTGTACTCTAAATGAATCAGAGTGTGAGTCGCACCAATCAAGCGAATAGTATAATCACCACGAAATCTAAAATGCGAGAAATTATCACGCACCTTAACCATAGATGGCCTATGGTGCACAAATTTGCCAACAAGCGTAAACTTGTATGGCACAACTAGAATATCCTCATCTAACTCCATAAATAGGACTGCAGGCTCATCGTGATGAATGAAGGGCTCTCTTGATACAAGCCTATGACCAGTAAATTCTTGTGGTGCTCTAAAAACATGAGCAAAAGATTTCCTCTAACTCTTTTTTCTCCTAAGAGATAACTTGCACATTACCTATTGTAGCAGCATAAGACTTCGGACCAGTGGGTGTAGCACGAATAGTTGTATTACCCCGTGGTGTTGGTTGTGGTTGCCTACGTAGCGAAGGAAGACTCGAATTTGTGGTTAAGGCAGTCTGAGACTTATTAGAAGCCATATGGTTAACCTTAAGGATCTTTCCATGCTCTAGAATCACTGAGATAGTACTCAAATTCGCAAACCATTTAGAAACAACAGAGAAAATTGTCTCGTTATGCGTGCCAGTTGACACGCTTCCCAATGCATCATAAGCAACCAATTAGGGCCAACGTAAGATTTCGATGACATTGGTTGGAGTGGAGGTTTCCCAGGGGTTTTCAATTGCTATGGGATCAATGGCGGTATCAAATTGGGCAAATTTTGCATAGAAATCAAATGTACATCAACATCTGTTTGCATCTTCTATGGCACAAATTCCAATGCATCACTTTCAACCAAAGTAGAGGTGCTTTCTAAGTTTTGTAGGCCTGCTAGATCTAATGGTGGTGTCAATTTGTGCAAATTCTATCCTGAAGTAGAAGAAATTGGACCGGAGACTTGCATTGCTCGAAGGTCAACATTTAAGCCTAAAATTCGACAAACAAGAGCTGTAATATTAGCAAGTGAATGATTAATTAGTGTCGTTTGATGATCAATTTCAATTTTCCCATGTTGATTTGTAGGTTGGAGTAGATTTGGTGGTCAGTTGAAATAGTGTCGAGTGGCATTTCAGTCATATCAGATGCAAGTTTACTAATTGGCTGATTTGAGATAAATTGACGAAGACCCATATGTGCATTTTGTTCGCCATGATGAGTAGAAGATGATGGTGGTGCTCAACCATGATTCTCAATGTCGACACCGAAATCTGGGATGCAAAATGCGTGGTTCGCTGCCTTTGAACTGGGAGAAGAATCGATATGATTTAAAATGTTTTTTGATGATATGGGACCATGAGATAGCTCGCCTTGATTAGTATGAGAAGCCTATAATGCAGTTTGGCTATGTGTATTGAAGGGTTTGCCGGAATTCATGTTGAAACCATATTTGAGGGCATGTTTTTAGCCTAAATTTAATCTGATTTTGGAACTGTTATGACAGGTTTTTGGTGGGGTAGAAATCTGGTGGTTTGTCGACGGTATGGTGGTCGAATTTGGAGTAAAAGATGGCGACTTCATTTGGGGTATTTTTATAAATGGCCCAGTCAAATAATTCACAACTATTTTAGGACCAACTTACTATAAAAAAGTTTTTGACGCCTTTTTTATGTGAAAATATCCGATTTATCTTTCCACATGTTGATGAAATATCCCAAATGCCCTTAGTATATAATGGTCAAAATGCCCAATTTTCAGATTATAACTGTTAGTTTTGTTTTTTAGAAATTCCAGCTTCTTTTTCTTCTTTAGTTTATCTACAATCTTTACTTCTTTGTTCATTTTTCTTTTCTAGTTTTACTCAAAATATAAAGAAGCACATTCAAACTACAAACCCTTATTTTTCTACATTTTATATTGGTAAGATATTCTTCTCACTTTTAGTTATTTTTTAATCTTTTTTTTATTTGTATATATATTCATTATCATTTTTGTTTATTTAAGTATATGAATTCATTTTTCGATCTCAAGTGACTTTGAAAAGTAGAATCTCGTAAATTTTAGTTACAGAATTGGAATGGACGTTTTAAACGACTGTGGTCGTTTTAAATGACTCCAGGATTTTAAACCACTATGGTTGTTTAGTCGTTTAAAACAATCATAGAAACGTCTTCAATCACTTTAGATTACAATAATTGATTATTTTTTAACTTTCTAAAATCTTACTATTCTAATTAAAGATATGGACTCAGCAACATGGATTGCCATATTTTATTTTGGTGATTTTATTAATGATGATGAAGGAAAATGGATGTGGAAACGAAACGAGGATGATAAAATGGTGGAATGAGTTCCAATATCTTTAGATATTTCATGTCATGATCTGTATTGTGAAGTGCTAAACATTTGCAAAGTTGATTCATCTTCACATGAAATTGAGATGAGATTTCTTCTACCTACAAATTGACAGTTTTTAGTTTCAATTAAAATTATTTCAGATAGGCAAGTGCAGTGGTTGCTATCTTTCAACAAAAGAAATTCTCATTGTCCAATTTTTGTAATTCTTGTAACCAAAGATCTAGTTGACTATCCACAAGAAGAAGACAAGGATTCATTTTATGAAGTAGAAGATGATGAAGTTCGTTTTAAAATGCAACATAAAGGCAGAAATCTTCATTGTGAAATGCAAACAAATGATAACAATGAAGTTGATTGGACTAAGAATATTAATTGGGATGACTTGGAGATAGTCGAAGACAAAGATGTGGATATTACTAAAAATGATAACACTATTGTTTTTCTACACATGGATCCGAGATGCTTTAAAACAATAGACAAGAATTTTTTTTTTTACTAATGAGCATCTTGTAGCTTCAACTCTTTTGTCACATGTGATTCCCAAAGATGCAGATTTCGAAGATCTTCAAATTTTCAACACCAAAAAAGATCTTATGATGGAAGTCCACATGCTTGCAATTTTGTCACATGTGATTCCCAAAGATGCAGATTTCGAAGATCTTCAAATTTTCAACACCAAAAAAGATCTTATGATGGAAGTCCACATGCTTGCAACGAAGTACAACTTTGAGTTTAGAGTAAAAAATCAAATAAGGAAGTTTATACAATTGTTTTCATGGATGAAAATTGCAAATGACGCTTGCTAGCAACTACATTAAAAAATTGTGATTACTTTCAAATTTGCATGTATGCATGAGAACGTACTTGGTGTGTGAGTATTTGTTGAAATGATCACAGACAGGCAAGATCGTGGGTCGTTGGAAGACATATAATGCCTAAATTTTGAAATTCTAACACTGTATATAGACCTGTGGACGTCATTAATGACATGCGTCAGGAATTCGGTGTAGAAATGAGTCATCAGAGGGTACGGAAGTCACGAAAATATGCTTTAAAAGTTTTGTTTACTTGAGGATAGTTATGTAAATTGGGCTTTTATTCTCATAATTTGGCTAGAACTAATCCAGGAACAACATTGTCCTTAGAGATTGACAATGAGAACCGCTTCAAGTACTTTTTTATGGCTCTCGAACCTTGCATTTGCAGATTTTGCTCTTCATTGCTGAAGGTAATTGTTGTTGATGGAACATTTTTGATCGAAAAATATAAGGGTACGCTGATTGTTGCTACTTGTCAAGATGTAAATATTTAGATTTATCCTCTTGCTTGGGGTATAGTTGATTTTGAGAATGATGCATTATGAATTTGGTTTTTTATGAAGTTTAAAGAAGTGACGGGGGATATCGAAAATCTTGTTGATATATCTGATCGACATCCAAGTATTATCAATTGAGTTCAAGCTATCTATCAAAAATGCCCATCATGGTCATTACATATATCATATAAAAGGTAACTTAAGGACAGTAACTAAAAAAATTGAGATTTTTCTACTTTTTAAGAAAGTAGCAAAGGCATATATACTTAGAAGAGTTTGCAAATTATATCAGCGAAATTGAGAGAATTGATATTAGAGCTTGGAATTATTTAGTCAAAGTACATTTTCATACTTGGGCCAAGTCGCACTTTCAGGGGAACCGTTACAATATCATGACATCGAATAATGCAGAGATACTGAATTTGGTGTTTAAGAAAGATCGATAGAATTTGATACTTGTATTGATTGAAAGTATTAGAAAAAGATTTCGAAAATGGTTTTATGAGAGGCGTGCAAATACAAAGAGCTACACAAGTACTTTAACGCCAATAGTTGAAGAGAAACTGTGTAAGAATGTTGGTAAAGCCAAGACGTTTGTTGCCGATTGATCGATCAGTTTATGTATGAAGTGAGAAAAAACACGATGAATTTTGTTGTTAACTTGGATGAAAAAACTTGCACTTGTAGACGGTTTCAATTAGAACATTTATCATGTGAGCATGTAGCAACTGCGACGAAGAACAGTGGCTATTCAATTTACTTGTTTTGTTCTCTGTATTATATTGTTGAATATTGGAGAGTAGCTTATAATGATACTATTTTTCCTGTGCCAAATGAAGTAGATTGGGAAATTCCTAAAATTTTTGGCTTCCTTAATGTGTTGTTGTCGTTAATAGGACGATGAGGTAGACGTACTAAAACAACAAGTATTCTGTCTATTGGAGAGTTTCCCAAAAGACACAAGTGTAGTAGGTGTGCCGCAACTGGGCACAACCGGCTAACATTTACAAGTCAAATACCTTTAGTTGATAGAAGATTGAAGGATTTGTGTATTGTTTGTTCAGTTGATAGCATGTCGTTTAGATAACAATGCAAATTGATTTCTACTTATTAAAATTTATGTTTTATATTATGAGTTTTTGTCGTAATTCATTTGTAACTTGTATTTTATTATTATTGAGTAGTTTTATCACAGTTGCTTTTTTCCCCCCATATAATAAGTGAGAGATGAAAAACAAATTTGCTCGTTTTAAACGACTGCAATCATTTTCCCTTAAAAAACAAAAATGACTCCAGTCATTTATATAAAACGACTATAGTTGCTTTAAACGACTCCAGACATTTACATGAAAATGACTGTAGTCGTGTAACATGACTTTAGTTGTTTTTCAAATTCTCATCTCATTTTTCACTTATGTGCTCATTTTTCTATACATTTTTGTACGAAATAGCTTGAAATCAAACCAAACAAGATTTAAAATGTTATACATTATGATTTTACTTATTCAAATATGATTTATAATGTTAGAAGTTCGATTCTCACATCATATTGCGTTATATATTGTTGTAAATTGTACACTTAGAATCTAAGTACGGTATTCTTGAACATTGTTTGTAAAGCACAATGAATTGTATGTAAAAAAAGTTCCTATTCATTTTAAACTAACAAGTCAAAATCAAACACGATCTATAATGTTAGAAGTTAGATTCTCACCTCATATTGCATTATACATTATTGTAAGTCATATACTTAGAACCTAAATCCGCTATACTTGAATATTGTTTGTAGAGCACGATGAATTGTATGTAAAAATGTTTGTCTTCTTAATCATTTTAGACTAATAAGACGAAATCAAACACGATCTATAATGTTAGAAGTTTGATTCTCACCTCATATTACATTATATATTATCATAAGTTGTACACTTAGAATGTAAATACAGTATACTTGAATATTGTAGAGCACAATGAATTGTATGTAAGAAAGTTCATCTTATTATTCATTTTAAACTAACAAGTCGAAGCCAAACACGATCTATAATGTTAGAAGTTCGATTCTTGAATATTATTCGTAAAGCATGATGAATTGTATATAATGTAGTTCATCGACCTATATATTTTTAAACGAAATAAATTGTAAACAACTAGAATCGTTTATAAAAACGACTATAATCATTTAAAAAGAGTAGAGTCGTTTAGAAAAACAACTATGGTCATTTAAAAAGACTAGAGTCTTTTTGTTAAAAATGATTGTAGTCTTTTAAAATGGCTAAAGTCACTCTCTTCGAAAAAGACTGAAAAATAAACTAACATTTTTTTTCTAAAAAAAAATTGGACATTATCTCATTTGTAATATAAACTAAATCAACTTGAAAAATAAACTACTATTAATAACACAAAAAATCTGACATTTAGCATGCACTACAAATTTATATTTACATTTATAACTCATAAATATACAAATACATCAAAAGGTCCAATGGATCATAATCAAGGGCAAAAATATCGGTAGGCATCTTTTCCTTCCATCTATTCATATAGAAGCCATTAACTTGTTTTACTGGACCATTGATACTCAAGAATTCTATATATTTTACTACGTACATACCTCAATTGCCCCTGGAAGTTAATAAATAATGATAAATGAAGTGAAACGTCTAAATTAATATGAAGAAGTGAATATTTAATTGTAATAAAAAACTTACGAAATGGTTTGTTTAGTGGTTTTGGTATTTATCTGTCTCCAAATCGATGTTGATTTCCTTCAAAAGTAGCGGGACAATGATATTAGCAGCCTTCAAGTCATCTTTGAGTTGATCGCTCGTAATGCAACCCTTATTAGAATCATACACAAACATTGTCGCTTTGCAAAAGTCAATCTTAACTACGAGCCAATGTCCACGAGTACATAATGGAAAGTATACATGTGTATATTCCTAACATTTCCTTCCAAATGATGGCTTTACCTCAGAGATATATTCCATTAGCTCTATCGACATTCTAAAACGATCTCCTCTCTCACGTAAATCAAACAAAGCAAAGTTCAATTTATTACTAAATTGCACGTTCAGAGTAGCTCACGAACCACCAAATGACTTGGGACTTTTTTTTTCTTGAGCCTACAACAAATACAATGCAATGTCAACTGAAAGTTGAAGACAAAGTTATATACAAATCAATTGAACAATACAAGTAATGAGTTAACATACTTACAACATCCAGAAACCATGTCCCTGGTTTCAACACATCGTTAAACCATTTTTTTGTGTCTTCTAAATTGATATGACCCAGTTTATATGATACACTGAAGAAAAAAATACAAAATTGTAAAATAATACAAGTGACAAGTAAAAAATATCAAAGCCAATGAATTGGTAGATGCTTACCCATCCCTTAAACTGGAGTGCCATTTGGAGAATTGCTTCTTCTTAGATAGATCAACATCCTGAAAACGATAAACATCGTATCGTTAACATGTCTTCTCCCCTTAGCTCCATTCATTTATGGAGAGGAAACTAACTTCGAAGCTTTTTCAAGTATTTTGATCACACATCAGAGCATCAATTTGTTGAAGTTTTATCTAAATTTTTCCTTTTGCGAGTAAAAACCTTAGCGTACATCCTTGTCCTCTCTTCAATGTCAACTACATCCATTTTCCTCTCAATATTCCCTGCTATAGTATCTATCACAGCACCCTATACTCCAGTTTCCCTCTCAATGCTCCTTGCAACTCTCTCCCTCCTAGTCTCTAATGTCTTAGCTTTCTCTCTTGTCGTAGCCTCCCTCTCATTGCTCCTTACAACTGTCTCCCTCCCAATCTCTCCTCTCTACCCCTATCTAAATGCTTCCTACCACTGTCTCTACTATAGCATTCCCTGCCTCAAACTCCTATACAGTGTCCTTTGCCCCAAACTCCCCTACAGCGTCACCTGTCCCCATCACTCCCATAGTGTCCTCTACCTCCATCTCCATCTTAACTTCCTCACGGTTATCTCCATCAGTCCCAAATACTCCATCATTCCTAAATGAATGGTCTCTGTCGAGATGTTGGCTTGGTCTCATCCAATTTATTATAGTATCGACCTTTCTATTTATCTCTTTCTATTTATTGGATAACCTCTACACATGGTGCAACAATTGTCTCAACATATCATTGTGGTTGCAAGAAGCTCGATGACTGTGTGGAGGTCTTCAACTTGTAGGAATAGGGGGCTGATGTGCATGAGCAGACCTCGAAATTGTACGTAATGGAATAAGAGAACATGTAGTTAGCACCAATTCATCGTAAGAAAGTAAATCTTGTGAAAGTATACTTACATCATCATTGCGCATATTCGGAGAGACTCTCTCCCTCTGTCTTTGTGCTGGATCTAGATCATTATCTAATTCTGCATGACCAACATTTGAGTCTCCTGCATCCTCATAGAGATAAGCACCTAAGATTGGATCTTTTTTCTAGTTCCGTGAATGAATAAATTCACATATTGCTGCTCAGTCTCATTGGGAGAGGTCGTCAATAAGCAACGAACTTCGAGCTGAATAATTGACAAAAAAATCCTTTTAACAACACTTGAGATAATGTATAGAAATAATTACTATATAGAAGATATACTCACTTGTGGGTTGTCCAAGATTTTAGCAATATCCTGAGAATTAGGGGAAATTGTTGACTTCCAATAACACATTCTCGACAGCCTATTGATAGGCAACCTAGTTGGATATATGTTTGCTATTTGAGGAATAGCCTCGAACGCCCATATAACTAAAAGAAGATGTATAACTTATATGCAAATATTTAAAATCAAATAAAGATAATGTTTAAGTTACAAGTTTTTGTCATTTACCTTTATCGCTAATGGAAATCCCTATAAAGAATAGTTAGGATTTGGATTCTTTAACACTCTAAGGAAAGCGTGCATTCTAAATTTGAAACATTTTCTTCTTTGTGGATATCTATTGAATAGCTCAAAATCATCTACTATATTTATGTTTGAAGATCAATAGATGTATATTTTTCTTTGGATCTCAGCACAATTTCTTATAAAAGTACTAAACCCAATTTGTATTTCTCATCCATGTCTTCTATCTCTTTTTCAAAAGTCTCATTCAATTATTTGGGCATATCCTTACTACTTGTTGGGAAGTATTTATGTGTCAATCTATTATTTTCACCTATTTGGCTTTGGTATTTATCCTCATCGATAGGGTTAAATCATGGGCGGATCTAGGCACGGGCTGGCCCAGACTACAACCCATGCTCACCCTGGCCCAAATCCAGTAAGTTTTATGATTTTTTTTTATGATTTTTTAAAATTCAACCCATGTTCATTTAGTAAAGCAGCCCGCGTCCAAATTTAAATAGTCCACTACTCTAGCCTAAAGACAATTTTATGACTCAAAACAAACAATTAAATTGTTGGCCCAATTCCAAATCCCCAAACACTATCCATTTGATCTCTCTCTACAGTCGTAAACCCTTTTTTTTTTGTTTGTTTAATCAATTTCAAAGATAACTCACCTCCCTCCATCTCTATTCTCCAGGTAGCTATTTTATTTTTATTGTGGTTTTATATATACAGTATCAAGTGCATATTTACTCCATAGCAATTGGTTCGCGAGTTTTTGAATTAATCATGTTCTTCTTTATGATGTGGGTTTTGAGGATTTTGTGGAGTATAATCAAATATATTAATATAATTTGCATCTTAAAATCATGGACAAGGTTTTAATCAGTTGGGTTGATTGATTTTCTAATTTCTATAGGCTACAGTTGCTTATTTTTTTCACGGTTATGGAGAAAAATTGGCTGAGTTACTCACTGAACAGTGAACATCATAAAAATTAGATTTTTGTTTTTTTTTTTTAATTTCTTCTAAAAATGTTTTTAGTTTTTAATTTTCAGTAAATCCATCATTTTCTACATATTTCTCACTTTTTACCTTCCATTTTTTCTTTTACATTGTTTTCTTCTAATTGTACCTTTATTTTGAAATAATAGTGTCTGCACTACTTCACTAAACCTTCATTTCAAAATTCAAAATTTGAAGGTGCAGATGTGCAGTGGTGCAAGAAAAGCTTGAAATTTGAGAATACTTTTCTAGTGAGTAAATGTCCTCACTCCTCATTTAACAACATGTGGCCTTGTCGGCAATATTGAAAGTGAACAATGATGTTTATAGGTTTAATGAGTTGTTTTTGTTGCTTGTCGGTTTAATGAATTGTTTTTCATGCATTGTTACCTTAACGAATTATTTTTGAATTCTAAAATTGCGGTAAATTTTTCAAGGCACAGACGCAATCTCACAGACATGTAGGAAAAAACAAAAACTTGAATACATCCTAGTAATTAAATGTCCTCATCTATCTACTTATTGCATTGCCAGCAAAATATTGAAACTGAATGTTGTTGCCTACTTATCTAAGTTGTCTTGATGGTAAATTAGTTAATTAATTATTGTCGAAATCTTGCTTTGTTGGCTTGATGATGACTTGTTGTTAGTCTGCTGTCTTGTTGGCGTAATGATTGTTGTTGATACCTTGTCGGCCTAATGAATTATTTTTGTTGCCTTATCAACTTAGTAAATCATTTTTTCATTTTGTTGTTGACTTTTAAATTTTAGCTCGTGCATAAAAAATTTCTGGATCCACCCCTGCTCTATACACCCCTTCCAAGAATATTCTAAGCATTGTAAACGATCTTCCATCGTTCTTATTAATTCCACTGTATTTTCCTTATGTGCCCTCCTTATTTTTCTTCATTATACCTTACTTGATTGAACAACACTACAAAATTACCATAATCTCTTTCCTACCATGCTATTGCCCAACGCCTATGATTTTGATGTTGATGCACGCGATTCAGAAATTGGTAGAAAATGATTCAAAAGTTAGCAAATTTGCCATATTATTACATTTTCCACATAGATGCATCTATGAGCTATCAAAGTAACGTTCAACAATCAAATTTGTCATTTTTTACATTTTCCAAAGCCTGATTTCTTCAAAACACTTTTAGTCTCCCTTATATCATTCGGCTTACGCAACCGTAGGATTTATGAATAGTAATGTATTTTCACTTTGATTAGTTCACATATAAATGCATTTTCAGATTTTTTAACCTATTTTTTTATCAAATAAAAGGAATTTTTGTTGTTGTTGTTGTTTGTTTGTTTGTTTGATTGTTTTTTTTTTTTATCGTTTAAACTTTTTAGCTTAACAATCTTCTTACTTTATGGAATCTGCTTTTATTAATAATACTTTCTCAAGTACATATCATTCTAGGGGCATTTAAAAGGTTCATTGTTTTCATCCGCGAGCTTATATGTTCTATAACCATTTACCTCGATTACTGTATAGGGCCCTTTCCATTTTGGGATCAATGAACTCTTCTTTATTTGAGACAAAGACTTTCTTTAATACCAAGTCTCATACTACAAAATTCTTCTTGCGAACCTTGGAATCGAAATACCTATCTATCCACCTTCTTTTGCTATATGGCAAGTTAGACCTAAGTGTCTTCTTAATTTTCCTTACAAGGTCTAGGTTTGCGGCTATATTCTCTTCATTTTGCTTTTCATCATATATTATTTTTCTTGCCGAATTCAAATTGATTTCAAACAGGATCATGATTTCCATCCCATAGGCTAAGGACAAAAATGTTTCTTCCATGACTATTTTAGTTGTAGTGCGGTATGCCCATAGAATTTATGGTAGTTCATCATCCCATAAACAATTGTTTCTTTTAGTGATGTTAGCGAGGTTTTTTTTTTAAATTTTTTTATTATTTTTTTAAATACCCATTTAGTGAAATAATCTGCTTCCACGATCATGAGTCTCATGTTTGGCCTTTCTGTGGGCAACGGTCTAACGAAGTCGATCCCCTATTTCGTGGAAGATCAAGGGCTACCACTAGGTACTAGCTCCTGTATCGGTTGTCATGATATTGATGTAAATTTTTTACGTTTCTCACATTTTCTAGTGAAGCTTATAACATCCTTTCTCATATATCGATTTTAACCTTACTTCAAGCCTTTCTATGCAGGAAATATTTGTTGGCGCGATTCCACATATGCCTTCATGAATTTCCTTTATTACGTATATGGTTTCATCCTAATTTATATGTCTGAGTAAAAGAAGCTCATATCGTCGCTTAAATAGGATATCATCCTCTTACGTGCATTAGTGGCTCTTATTCACAAATTTTGTGCTTCCTTTTTATCCTGGAGGAGTGTTGCATTTTAGATATGATATAATTTCTTGTATCCACAAGGCCTTCCTGTATCCATTGACTTTCTTCCTTTTTCTGGTCAATCGATGGTTTTGATTGCAATTCTACAGGTATGATTTTGAATAAATCTGCGTCATTAGTGCTCGCCAATTTTGATACTGCATCATGTATCTTTTCCACTCAAGGGATTTGTGAGAGCTCAAATTTGTAAAAGTATTGTAACTCTAGGAATTGGTTCAAATAATTAATCAAAAATTGGAAAATGAAAAGGTATGACTACGTGTCAACTTCGACCAAATATTCAGACTTGATCCGATGGTCAAATTACAAAAGTAAATAGACCAACTTATTCTACTCGTCGAGTAGATCGTCGTGGTATATTTGGAATCTCGAAACCAATTTTGGATGAATGAAAAATTACGAACCAAAGTTGGAAGAAATGAAATGTTGCAACTTTTCGAAAAGATGCAAATTTTGGCCAAGTGTTGCAACTTTTTGAAAGGATGCATATTTTGGCCCACACTACTTCATTTGCACCCTTTCTAGATCTATAAATAGAACCCTATGGACATGATTTTGGGTACACCAATTGCATTGAACATTCATTCTCCTCTTGCAATTCTTTCCTTTCTAATTCCATAGCATTTTTATGCATTTCCTTTGTAGAGAGGGAATTTCATTCGAGTTTGCTGGTCAAAGTCATTTGGAGTGCTCCTATGACTTGACGTGGTAGTTGTATTTTGGGAGTTGATTGTCAAAAAACCATTAGCACCGATGCGGGGCAACTTCATCTTAAGGAAAGAGCTATACTCGCCTCGGCCAATTGCATCACTTACATCTAATTTTTTCTGATTTCATTTCTACTTGATTTTAGAAAGTGATTAATTTTATTTATATGATTTATGCAAGGTTCGATATGAAGAATCACATGTTTTAATTCAAGAATGGAAATAGTCAAATTCGATAATCATTGGTTAGTTTCTCAAACTCCATTTTAGTAAGTCGAAACCTTGTTTCAATTTCGTGAACATAAACGGTATATTTTTTGTGAATATAATATGCACATAATCGGTTTATTCCCCAACAATCTTAAGATGAATTTTATTTTTGTACATTTTATATTTTGATAAGTAAGTTACATGAATTGATTATGTAGCTTGATAACATATAAAATCTATTTTACATGCCTGACTATGGAATTGCACGTGTATGCATGTGTGAGATTTAAATTTGTTATTGCATGAATTATTTACTATTCACCCATTTTAACGGTTATGCTCCATTGAGTATTATTTTGATTGAGTCTTATTCGTTCATGTATCAACTAAATTCCAAGAATTCAGTTTGTTTAAAAGATTTAATTATGAAGGGATTGAGTTCTTTTGTCTTCAAGCCATGACAGTTTAATTTTTAAAAGCATTATGTCTATCCTTTTTCTTAAAATATTGTGAATGGTATGTGAATACATGCTTACATGACATTGAGAGAATAATGGTAGTAAAATATTCTCTAATTTGGGTTTGTTAAAATGCAACATATTCGAGATTCAACATTATGAATAACTTTGGTGTTGTTTACCTTATGTGGACACTTCTTTGTATGAATGGTTGTACTCAAACCAACGGCCATTAGTGGAAGAAGTTTGCCAAACCAAATTTAATTTCTTCCATCCTTCTTTATTTAACAATGGGCTTTGAAAACACGTGGGTGACCAATTTTCATCTGTGTTGGCTATTGCTATTGGTTTTGGAAGTGCATGGTGCAGTTCCGGCCATTGTTTAATTTAATTAATTGTGGTAGTGGCAATTCATGTTGTGATGATGAGATTGCAATGTCATCTCTTATAATATGGAAGTGCACAGACTCCTTGAGACATTGAATTTCCTATAGATGGAATACATTTATACAATGGATGTATAAATGTTTGGAATATAAGTTGCTATTCTTTCACTTTGGTCATGATGAATTGGATATTGTTAAAACCAACTCGAGTCCAATAATGAATGGATGGAAATAAGGAAATTATTCCTAACCATTGGACATATAAGAATGTCAATTATTTGATGAAAGTATATGAACTTTCATGATGACTCTTTTGATTGGAATATGATAATGACATGGCAAATTAGTTGGTTAAAATTTCATATCTTATTGAAATTATACTAACTTTGACTATGATGATAGTCTCAATTAATTTGATAAAATTAAGTGAGATGATTTAAGTGGATATCATTATTTAGTAATGAGAATTAAGCCACTTAATTATTTGAAATTGTAGAAAATTGTATAGAATATTATGAAATATTTTAGGATTAATTTAGATGAAAATGTACGTCCTTTCATATGAAAAACCATGACTTTTGATATAATTACTTTCCAATGAGTATGTCTCTTCATAGAGATTATTCCAAGAGGTGTATCCTTTTATAGGATTGTGTCTTTTGAGAACACAATTTTTCAACCGATGGTTGAAATGAAACTATCATGTGAAATGTCACAAATGTGATAAGTTGCTTATGTTTAAAGAAATTGCAATGCTTAGCACTCTTTATTGTTGAATTTGACTTCAATCAAGAAACCAATTAAGTTGGTACATGTTTTGAAAGCATTTCTAGTCTATATGATGACCTTGATTTAATTTGGATGATCAAATTAAAATAATTGGATTGAAGTACGTTATATGTAACTTTCATTGAAATAAATTGTAAGTCAACGACCACTATTTTTAAAGTACTTAGACTTTCACAAAGCACTCGATACGGATATTATGAATTGAACTATGAAAGAGTTTATAAACTCTAAGTTCAAGCATAACCCAAGAATGTGAGGGTTAAACTTAATACTCATTTTGTGGATGCAATATTACTAGATTATATTTGTATTCCTAATTGAGGAATTATGAGGGTAACTCAGTTTAACAGTTACATTTGTTTTTATCTTATAATCATAGAAAAATATCTATGAAGGTGGAAAGGTAGAAAACCCTTATACTAATTATAAAAATGATATACACTAAGTCTAAAGTAAATGAAATTGGTTGTAAAGCCAATTATGGCGTTTGTTTATACATGCAAGAACAATTGGAATATATGAAGAATATTCATAAAGTTCAAATGCATGGTAATGCTTCAATGATGATATTGAATACCCATGATTTTGAAATCCACTAGTAAAAATGATTGTCTAGTGTAGTGTTTGATAGAAATCCTCCAACCGTGTTTGGAAATTGATAAAGCTAATGAGGCATATAGCTTCATGAGAAGATTTCTTGGTGGCGACAATTTGCATCTATCAAATAAATCGATCATTGGCTAGCTATATTTGATAAGATTCTAAGTCACATGTAATGGTAGATCTAGACGTATAAGTCATAGACATAATATCATTAAGCAGTTGATCTCAATGGTGTAAACTCATGGTACCTTTAAAAGAGATTTACTAAGAGAGATCAAGAAGACTGTATACCGAAGGGAATGAGATTAAAGCCTTTTACGTTAGAGTCCTTGTAATGGTAATCCTACCTTGTTGACTGGAGATCCCATGATTTTTCTTCAAAGGGACAACTAAGTTATGAGGATTCCACAAAGCACTTAGGAAAATAATTTCCTAACTCATTCCTATGATATTAAAGTGCTTTCTGTAGAGTTGTAAGAGGTTAAGATAATCTTTTAATAGTTCCTATATCTTGATTAAGTCAAGTGGAGTAGGGCAGAATACTCTTAGTAGGAGGTCACCTATGTAAGTGTGAAGTGTGGCACTTCAATGAGAATTATTCAAGACTTAAATTTTCTAAACACTCGCAAAACCAAGAAGGGTTCAGGGCCAAAATGAACCAAGTCATGACAACCATGAACGGTTTAGGGAAGACATTGTGTGAGTATCATTGTCTTGGCTTACACTAAAGGCTGAATTGTTCAAGACATCACGTTCACCAATTAGCCGAGTAAGTCCGATGATATTTCACTAAGGGAGGTTCAAGGCCAAAAGCTACCTTCCTTAATGCAGTGTTTTTTGCACCCTCTCTACATTGCATCATATCATCGCATTTGCATGTGCATACCCAATTTCCATTCATGTGGGGGATTGTAGGAATTGGTTCAAATAATTAACCAAAAATTGAAATGAAAAGGTGTGACTACGTGTCAACTTCGACCAAATTTTCAGACTTGATTCGATAGTCAAATTATAAAAGTAAATAGACCAACTTATTCTACTCGTCGAGTAGATCGTCGTGGTATATTTGGAATCTCGAAACCAATTCCGGATGAATGAGAAATTACGGACCAAAGTTGGAAGAAATGAAATGTTGCAACTTTTCGAAAGGATGCAGGTTTTTGCCAAGTGTTACAACTTTGTGAAAGGATGCATGTTTTGGCCCACACTACTTCATTTGCACCCTTTCTAGATCTATAAATAGAACCCTATGGACATGATTTTGGATACACCAATTGCATTGAGCATTCATTCTCCTCTTGCAATTCTTTTCTTTCTAATTCCATAGCATTTTCATGCATTTCCTTGGTAGAGAGGAAATTCCGTTCGAGTTCGCTGGTCAAAGTCATTTGGAGTGCTCCTATGGCTTGACGTGGTCGTTGTATTTTGAGAGATGATTGTCGAAAAATCGTTAGCACCGATGCGGGGCAAATTCATCTTAAGGAAAGAGCTATACTCGCCTCGGCCAATCGCATCACTTACATCTAATTTTTTCTGATTTCATTTCTACTTGATTTTAGAAAATGATTAATTTTATTTATATGATTTATGCAAGGTTCGATATGAAGAATCATATGTTTTAATTCAAGAATGGAAATAGTCGAATTCAATAATCATTGGTTAGTTTCTCATACTCCATTTCGGTAAGTCGAAACCTTGTTTCAATTTCGTGAACATAAACGGTATATTTTTTGTGAATATAATATGCACGTAATTGGTGTATTTTCCAACAGTAACAAGTTCATGCCCTCCACTAGGTAAGCAGCCACCATCTTATCTTCGGCATCAAACCTTCCGTTCACATGATTTACTACTAACTGTAAATCATTTTTTACTTCTATGTTTCGAGCCTACATTTCCACCGCAATTTATTATATGCATGCTGATAAAGCTTCATATTTGGCTACATTTTTGGTTTCTTTCAATGAGAATATTAATTCGTTGTTTCGATTATGTCCCTTAGAACTTGTTAAAATTATTCCTATTCCAGCATACTGTCTCCTTATGATCCATCTACAAATAATTTTCACATTTCCTTTTCATTTTCTTTCTTGAATATAGAAACATCTGAAAAAGTTCCACGATGAAATCTGTAAATGCTTGTACTTTGATAACAACCTTTCCTTATTACTTTTTTCAAATTGTCCCAACTCTATCGTCCATTTCATCAGTCTACTTGATGCGTCAATTTTTGTAACACTTAAGTTGAAAATTAGTTAACACTTCGATACTGTGGCTCTAGAAGTATGGTTGCAATTTTCGTGGTGCTACTACTAGGGTGAGGTCTAATTTTTCTATGTTAGAATACCTTGCTTCTACCTCTTGTAGAGCTTTACTTACATAATAAGTTCGCAGTTTTGCTACCCTTCTTCTTTATGAAGATGGAACGACACTGCTAAATACAACATTAATTTTTCTCCACTTGATGGTTTAGCCAATGGAGGTGCTTTTCCAAGATGTTCTTTCAAAGCTTGAAATGCTTGTTCACATCCTCCATTCAAACTTCTTCCCTTCTTTCAATACTTGAAACAAAGGATAATATTTTCTGTTACTCGTGATACAAACCTACTAAGGCAACGATCCTTTTTGTTAAATTTTGTACCTCTTTCAATTTTGTTGGGATCTCATTTTGATGAGGGTTTAAATTTTATTAGGATTCGCTCAATACCTCTCTAATATATCATATGCCCCATTAATTTTTTAGATTTCACTCCGAAGGCGCATTTTAACGGATTGAGTTTCATTCTATATTTTTCATAACACGTTAAAGGCTTCTTCCAAGTGTCTTAAGTGGCTTTCTACTTAGAGGTTATTTACAAGCATGTCATCAATGTGTACTTCCATTATTTTGCCCAACTGATCCACGAACATTTTGTTTACAAGGCTTTAATGGGTGGTCCCAACATTTTTTAAGTCAAAGGGTATTACCTTATACCAGTATAATCTGTTAAGAAGTCATTGTCTTCTCCATATGGTCCATACATGGGAATTGGATTGTATTCCTAATGTGCATACGTAAAGTTTAATAGCTCATGTCCTGCAATTACATCCACTAGATGATCAATTTTGGGAAGTGAAAAGCTATCTTTGGGGCAATCCTAGTTTAAATCCATGGAACCTTGGTAGGTTCGTCATTTTTCAATTCTTTTTTAAACTAACATATTAAATACCCAAATAAAGTATTGAGACTCACGGATAAAACTATTATCTAGCGACCTATCCACTTCATTTATTAAGGCTTCATACTTATCAGTGCTCATTAATCTTTAGTTCACTGGTCCTTTTGATTTCCCACTTGCTCTGTAGAGATTAAAGCCCCAAAGTTGAACAGCTCTCTATTAGAAGTGTGACTCAAATAGGAGTCTAAATTGCATTAGATTTTCTACCTTTTGGGGACTCTTTTAGTGTTAGACTCATGGACTATAAATTAATGTCTTCTCTGTCAGTTTTATTGAAGCATCATTGCTGTCCAGTTGTAATTCTCTCCATATTAATAAAAATTCGTTATTCCTATGCTTAATTCATCCTTTACTTTAATCTTGTTCTTGGTTATTTTGTGATCTCTATTTATACTTCATATTGGGCTTATCAAATCTCAATTCTTGCATTTTGTTTCCACCGGTCCCAACAAGTGGTATCAGAGCAGGGTTATTAGTGGATTTCTGGCCTGAAACTGATCGGAAATTGGTCTAAAAATTACCAGAAAATCAGAAAACGAATCTGTCCAGTTTTTCGATTTTTTTGCCATATCTGATTTTTCTTTTTTTGGTCAAACCAAAAAGAATTTGGAGAAACGAACACCACCAGTGGACTTAGCAAGCAGAAACGATCCAGAAAAGGTCACAGGTCGTCGGAGCATTTTCGGCCTGTCGCCGACGGTGGGATCTCCGACGAACGAGTGGCAACGCTTGCGGTGGTTTTTGGCGACGGTGTCTTCAGGCAATTTTCTCTGGACGATGAGACGGACCTTGTGGTGGTGTCCAATTTCAGTTTTGGATAAAATTGTGGTTCTGAACTATTTTACCCCATGCACGTTCAGTAGTTTTCAGTTTTGGGTGTTGCCCGCAAGGTCTTCGTGAGTTAATTGAGATTTTTCAGAGATGAATTTGTTGAAGTATGAAATTCCACTATTGGATCGCAATACAAGATTTTCGTTGTGGCTAGTAAAGGTGAGAGCTGTGTTGATGTAGATGGATCTTGATGATGCTTTACAGGGTTTTCATAGGATGCCAACAAACTTGTCTATGGAGGAGAAACAACAGAAGAATCGGAAGGCTTTAGTGCAAATCCAACTTTATTTATCCAACAATTTGCTGCAAGATATTTTTAAGGAGAAGATAGCGGCTGCTTTGTGGCTTAAGTTGGAGCAGTTGTGCATGACAAAGAGTTTGACTAGCAAACTGACTCTAAAGCAGAGGTTGTATTCTCATCGCATGGCGGAAGGAGGGTCACTGCAGGACCACCTTGCCGTGTTCAAGGAGATCGTTGCAGATTTGGAGACGTTGAAGGTAAAATATGATGAAGAGGGTCTAACATTAGTCCTATTGTGTTCGCTACCCAATTCTTTTTCGTCATTTCATGATATATTCTGTATAGTCGTGGCACGTTATCCATTGAGGAGGTATACGATGCCCTATTCTCAAAGGAGAAGATGGAGCTGCTGGTTGGAGATCCTACATCTAAGAGTGGGGATGCTCTTGTTACTCATGGTGATCGACGGAGGGATAAATCGAAGGTGAGGTACAGCAATGTGTATTGTTATTACTCTAAGAGGAAAGGACACATCAAGAAAGATTATGACAAGTTGCAGGGTAAAGGTGATTTACATACAAATCATGCGGGGTAATCAGGTAATTCGAACGAGACTAATATTGCTGAAATTTTTTGTGATGATGGAGATGTGATGTTGGCTGTATCTGACGGGGAATCCAAACCTGAGGAGTGGATTCTGGATTCTGCTTGTTCGTATCATATGTGTCCCAATAGGGCTTTGTTTCAAACATATGAGACAGTGAAGTAAGGTGGAGTTGTCATGGGAAACAACCAATCTTGCCAGGTTGCAGGAATCGATCGGGTCAGATCGAGGCTACAGGATGGAACAGTAAGGACACTTGATCAAGTTCGCCATGTTCTAGACTTGACAAAGAATCTCATATCATTGAGTACCTTGGATGAAAAAGGGTACAAATTTTCTGGTGGATGTGGAGTCTTGAAGGTTCGAAGGCATGTCCGGGTTGTACTAGAGGGATGGAGGAAATCCCAGTTGTACATCTTGCAGAGGAGCGCAGAACCAGTTCAGAGACATTTGGACAAGTTCAGTACCGTGGTGGACATTCAATTTGGTACAGTACCTCTCGGGTTTGGCTCTGGGTCAGTTAAGAACTTTGCTCAAGGAAGTATTGGTGATTCCGCTTTGCCACCAGTTTTAGCGGGTACACTGTGTTCTTGTAATGCCAATGAACTTATGGAGCGTAGGTACAATTTTGAAGATGTCTGCAATGCTTTAGAAATCATTGAAGGTGACAATATTGGCAAGGGTCATTCTGATTGTGCATTTGGTGTGGTTTCTCCTATAGGGTGTGTTTCGACCCTGTCCAGTGATTGTTAATTCCAGGAGGAATTTTGGGAACCCGGGTTTAGGTTCGGGTCTCACTTGTGGACGCCGGGCGAGGGAACGTGTTATCGTGGAGAGTTTGGTTACTGTGTTGAGGAGATTGATTATTTCTCAAGGTGGAGAAATTTTGGAGCTTCGTTCATTGCACCAGAATTTTGAGTCAAGGTGGAGATTGTTAAAAGTGTGACTCAAATAGGAGTCTAAATTGCATTAGATTTTCTACCTTTTTGGGACTCTTTTAGGGTTAGACTCGTGGACTATAAATTAATGTATCCTCTGTCAGTTTTATTGAAGCATCATTGCTGTCCAGCTGTAATTCTCTCTATATTAATAAAAATTCGTCGTTCTTCTGCTTAATTCATCTTTTATTTTAATCTTGTTCTTGGTTATTTTGTGATCTTTATTTATACTTCATATTGGGCTTATCAAATCTTAATTCTTGCATTTTTTTCCACCGATCCCAACACTCTCTGTCCTTTATGTAAAGGACTTCTTAGAAAAGTAAGGAAGGATACATTCAAAAGGCCACCACTTTCAATTCGCTCGTGGGATATGGGTAGTCCGGGGCACCATTGCTCTGAACTGGTGGCTTACGTTTTCTATATAATGGGAAACTTTCAACTGTGGAGATGAATTTGTTCCTTCCAAATCAGACCATACTTAAAAGATTCCTTTATTTCTTCTTGACATCAATCCATATGAGCAGGAAAAAGGCATTTGCTGCCTCCCGGGGCATAGTCTAGTGGTGCAAAAGACAGGAGTGAGGTTATCTCACGCCTTGCTGGCAGTCGCAGTGTGGGGTTCGATTCCTGAAATATGGAATTGGACTCCCTATAGGCGCATTGTATAGGCAGCTCTTGTTCCCTGGCCTTCTGGGACACATCCCGCGATTTACCTCCCTCACAAAGCTCTAGGGGCGAGGCGGTGAGGGCTCTCAAGGTTGGAGTTCAACCTTTTTAGGAAAAATGCATTTGCTTTTTCTAAATTGTCTTCGGCGTACCAATGGGAGAGGGAGGCCCTGACAAGGACAAGTGCTATTGTGCTTCCTTTTCATTTTAAGTTTTATTTAGGGATCAATTTTCAAGGCATGACAAGCCACCTTGAGATCTATTCCCACCCTATTGGCATGCTTCCATAGGAACACATCTAGGTTCACTTTCAAGAAATCTTTCAACAAGCCTTTCATATATCGTTCAATTCCTTGCCAATTTTTATAGCTTATTCGTATCTTTCTGAATTGACTGAAAACTTTCCAGTTCTTCGATTGTAGCAGCTTTGGACATGCAATCAGTTATACAAGATCGATTACAAGTATTTTTAGGGATTACTTGCCTCAACTATAGCAATTACATTCTCATTGGGAGCATTTAAAGCTCTTTCCTTTGGGTCATTTTAATTGTTTCTTCGCAGGACATCTTGAGTATGTTTTATGGAGGCTTTTCCTTTATTTATGGAGAACCTCATACATAATTGGTGGAATACAACAATTATGCTCACTTGTTTCATGACAAGCTGTCCAAATTTTTCCTTTATGATGCAGAAATTCATATATCCATAATATGCCTATGATTCCATTTCTATCTTACTCGTAGAGTGGTCTGTCTGTAAGGGATTTGGCCTCTTCTGGTGAAGTAGTAAGGCTCCAACACAAGAATCAAGATGTTATAATTTTTTATTCGATTGAAAGCATTTTCATATAAAACATTCATTTAGCTTCCATTGTCTAGAAGCATATTGTGAAAACATTCTATCATTACCTAGATGGCTACTACCTCATCCTCAAGATTTGAGTTTCCATTACTAGGTTTTATAGATTTAATTGAAGAAATTGTAGATTTCGAATTACCTGATCTTACACAGGTTTTAAAGCTGCACTCTGTCTTATAAAATTACCTCTCGAATTTCTTATCTTCGTACGCAAAGAGGCATTTTCTGCCACTTGAACTTTGAGGCTTTCTGCCATCTCGTGTATGGTGTTTGCCATCATTTCTTCTTCCACAGATGCCAACGTTGAGTGGGGATAGATCAACTTGTAGAATCATTGGAACCTCTTTTTACTACTGTTTAGTATTCATGTTACTGCTGATTGTAACATGACTGAACTCTTTACCTCTAGCATCTTCATTTCTTCTAGATTTACTTCTACCTGACTCATCTTCCTTGCAGATTTCAAAGGATTCTTCAACTCCATGGATAGATTATAGTTTTCTTTGTTCTAATTTTTCATGGAAGGTGCAAATTTGTTGGCCACAAAATTATGATGAACAAATATCTTACGTACCTAGCTAAGATTTTCTCCTCCCATACTCTCTAATTTTGATGCTCAGACATGAGTAAGAGAAGGGTATTTGGGAGGGAGATATGTGAGTTTACATGTCCTCCTCCTCTTTGACGTGAGTATTTATAGATTTCTTTAAATACTTTGGGGATAATTTAAGTTAATTTTGAGAATGACAGGTGACGTTCATTTAATGGTGGGTTTATACCAAATTCTATGCATTCACGTGTTATTTATCAACTATATGTGTTCTGTACTCAATGATTTTGAAATCACAGTTTGAATATCCACTTACATGCGTGTTTTATGATTTCTATAAGGGAGACAGTTCGCCTTTTTATTTGCGAGCCCTTTCTGAGTTTATCATGAACCTCTAGCATGGAAAGGTTACGTTTTCGCTTGTTTGTTTACATTTTTTATTCAACAGTACATTATTATGTTGCTACGAAGGTGCCAGCATAGATGTATGTCTTGGTGGACCTACTGATTCATATTATCGCTTATTTACATAAAAAAAAAATTAATGTAGTAAATAGGGATGTATCCTTCTCTTGCCCAACTCCTATCGTGTCCTCACTTGGCCTTGAAAATCTCCTACAGAACTAGGATGGAGCGGATCGCCCCAACCCTTTTAAAAAAATTATTTATGCACGAAGCAAAGTTTACACAAAAGTAAACCATAGCTCTAATCTCACATTGTGATACTTTGTGTTGCGACTTGCTCGAGCAAGTATAAGGATCGAAAATAAATAATATAAAAAAAGTAGAGTATCGTCTTACAAAGATTGTTTATAAATTAACACTTTTAACTAAAACTGGCTATAACGAGAGAGATTTAGCCCTTGTTTAAGCCCCTTTTTTAAGCAAAATACATTTTTCAACAGTGATTTGACATTATTTTAATCACACATTCATCAATAAAATAATATTATATGCAAATCAAAAACTTTTCCTTATTTTTTAACCACACATTTCCCATCAATACACTATTCAAAAATTCATTTTCTTCACAAAAATGGGGCTCAAACAAAGGCTTAATAAGGCGATGCTGATTTTGAATTTATCGAATAATCTACTAAAATAAGCATGTTTTAAAATTTACAAGTGTTGGAAGAAAACAGGTCGCCCATGTAGGTTGACTCGACCTGACCCGGTTTGCATGGAAGTGAATTTTGGAGGGAGGGGTTGAAAATTGAATTTGAAAGACAACCTCCCCACCACCCATAACTCCCATCAACTTCCATTATTCATACTACCAAAAAAATAATAATAATAAAATAAAAAAATAAAATCGGGTTAAAGAAGTGGAAGAAAAATACATGAGGAAAAATACTTGATTTTTGGAAGATAACATTTCAAATTGGGTTCTTGGATTGTTGACGCCGGGTAGGATACTGATTATCCTATTGGCTTGTTGTAGCAGATGATTCGCAAAAAAAGAACGATAGAAAAAAGCCCAAAAACTAGAGAAAATACTCTGAATTCAACTCAATATTATTAATAATGCAGAATGATCAAAATTAACCCACAAGCTGGGTTAAATAGCTGCAAAATACAAAATTATGGGAAAATTATCAAAAATGGTAAAATCCCGAAATCATACCAAACTAAAATATTAAGTAAAAGAAGTAAGTTGCCAAAAATTTGGCTCAATTCGAGTTTTCTAACATACGGAAAAAATGAAATGAAATATTACCATAAATAGTAAAAAATAACTTAAAATTGAATTTTAGAAAGGAAAATAGTGGATTTTGGGCTCGAAATTGACGTCCACCAAGCATAGCTGGGTGGCGATGACGTGCGCGTCAAAGAGAGCTTTCCGGATTGGGGTCATAATAGCGATTCCGATAACCGTAACCAAAATTATGGCTAAATTACCAAAGACGCGTCAAATTCCCCTAATTAAGGAAATAATGGCGATTCACTTTCCATCTTTGCGCCAATTCACCATCTCATGGTATCTCAGCGTCATCATCGTGCTATCTGACAAATCAGCATCACTCGACTCGGATCCTCCTGCATCAGTCGCCCCGGGTTCGAAAGAACTCGCCCTCGAGTTCACAGTGACTTCATCGGACTCCACAAAACAAGGGCTTAGGTGTTTTACATTGAAGACATCAGAGGTCTTCAAATGGCTAGGGAGGCGCATCTTGTAAGCATTATCATTGATCTTCTTCAGTACTTCACAAGATCCAATCTTCCGCTCCTTTAGCTTATTGTATTCCCCAGCTGGAAAACGATCACGAGTTAATACTGCTCAAACAAAATCACCAACATCAAACAACACTTGGCGTCGATGACTATCTGCCCGAACTTTGTACTTAGTATTACTATCCTATATGGACAGCTTCATCTGCTCAGGGATACCTTGAAGATGTTCAGCCATCTCATCAGCTTTGTTATTGAAGCAACCCACACGTGGAATTGGAGCTAAATCAAGTACTCTGGATGGGTTCCGACCATAGATAATTTCAAAAGGACTCAGTCCGGTGGTTCTATTCTTCGACCGGTTATAAGCAAACTCTGCTTGAGGTAATGCCAAATCCCACTGCTTCAGTTTAGTCCCGGCTAAGCTTCTCAAAAGATTTCCCAAACTCCGATTCACCACCTCAGTTTGACCATCTGTTTGGGGATGGTATGTGCTGCTAAAATTCAATTTCGTTCCAAGTTTCTCCCACAAACTCCTCCAGAAATGACTTATAAACTTAGTGTCACGGTCAGAAGTAATTGACTATGGAACACCATGTAAACGCACAATCTCTCTGAAATAAAGATGAACAATCCGAGTAGCATCCATTGTCTTCCGGCAAGCCACAAAATAAGCCATCTTTGAAAATCTGTCAACTACAACAAGAATGGAATCCATCGCCCGCTGTGTACGAGGTAAGCCCAAGACAAAGTCCATACTGACATCAAACCAAGGAGCTTCAGGTACGGGTAATGGTGTGTACAATCCAGTATTAGTAAGAGCCCCTTTAGACCGTTGACATACATAACACCGCTCCACATAATGCGCCACATCACTGCTCAACTTGGGCCAGTAATAATCAGAAGAGACCAATGCCAATGTCTTGTCTCGCCCAAAATGTCCTTCGTTATGAAGTTCACTAATAATCTGCTGCTTTAGTGAACAATCCTAAATGCATAACTGCAATCCACGAAACAGGTAACCATTATGTAAAACAAAATCATATCGGTGATTATCAGTTACCTCCCGAATTATCTTCCCAAATGAAGGATCCGCA
>NW_019245831.1:272771-288997 GCF_002742605.1 Olea europaea var. sylvestris
ACCACATCACACCAAGCATTATCAAAATGTTTTTTTCCAATCGAGAAAGACACTAAGCATTGTTTTTCTACCGTTACCTAACTGCCTTTATTCAGCCAAGACAACTTGTATGGTTTGGGATGACGATCCATCTTCAGTTGCAGTTTCTCGATAGCCTCCTCAGACACTACATTCTCACAACTGCCACTATCAATTATCAACTTACAGACTTTATCAGTAACTGTGCAGGTTGTGTGGAAAACGTTGGTCCTCAACCAATCATCCCTTGAGTAGCCCTTGGGAGTCAGCAGGCTCTTTCGAACGACCAGGGTCTCCTGACCATCTCCATATAGCACGTCCTCATCTTCACCCTCATCATACACGGGTTCCCCAACTTCCTCGAACTCCTCTATCATATCCTCCTCAATCAGAAGATTTTTATTCTTCTGACCAGCAGGCTTCCTGCAATCAGTCGCCCTATGCCCCTGTTCACCACACCTAAAGCACTTAATACTTGAGCTGGAACTATCCCGCTGTGGTTGATAAGCAGGACGAGATTCTTGAGGGCGAATTGGCTGACTTCCTTCACCTCTGACCACTGGCCTCCTACTCTGCTTTTTCTCCACTGCAAGTGCCTGTTTCTCTACTACAAGTGCTCGCTGATATGCCTCGAAAACTGTCCACAATGAATGAAGGCTGAGAACATCCTGCAGGGGCTGCCTTAATCCCCCCAAATATCGTGCTACCATCTGCTCCTCTGTCTCAGATAAATCATTCCGAGCCACCAACTGATAGAATTCTTCAGTATAATCATTGACTGATCTTGCGCCTTGCCTTAGTGAACGAAGCCTCTGAAACAAGGTTTGAGCATAGCCAAAAGGGAGGAAGTGCCCTTTCATCTTCTCCCAGTTAGTAATTTTAGATTTTCCCTGTCGCTCCCGTGAATGCTTCAACTGTTCCCACCATGCAGATGCCCAACCTTTGAGTTTGATGGTGACCAGTTTCACATTGACACGATCTGGAACCTCCTTATATTCAACAATCCGCTCCACTTCATTCAGCCAATCAATAAATCCTTCAGTCGACAACGTACCAGAAAACTCGGGCAGATCCACTCTGAAACCGAGATCCACATGACGATCCTCCCATCGACGATGCTCCCAAACTCGAGCACGATGGTGATACGGGTTTTCGAAACTGGTATCGGAATCGTGACCTTCCACATCATGATTACTGAACTCCTGCTCCGCCAAACGTTGGGTTAACTCAGTAACTTGTCTCTGCAAATCTTCAATCGTCACATCCTGAATATTACGATCACGATGCGGGACTTCCTCAATCGGAACCTGTCCTCGACGACCACGACCACGTCCACCAACCATTATAATTGATGAAATTTATCTCCCAAGAAGATGCTGACGCTCTGATACCAACTGACGCCGGGTAGGATAGTGATTATCCTATTAGCTTGTTGTAGCAGATGATTAGCAAGAAAAGAACGACAGAAAATGCCCAAAAACCAGAGAAAATACTCTGAATTCAACTCAATATTATTAATAATGCAGAATGATCAAAATTATCCCACAAGCCGGGTTAAATAGCTGCGAAATACGAAATTATGGAAAAATTACCAAAAATGGCAAAATCCTGAAATTATACCAAAATAAAATATTAAGTAAAAGAAGTAAGCTGCCAAAAATTTGGCTCAATTCGAGTTTTCTAACATATGGAAAAAAGGAAACCAAATATTATCGTAAATAGTAAAAAATAACTTAAAATTGAATTTTGGAAAAGAAAACAGTGGATTTTGGGCTCGAAATTGACGTCCATCGAACATAGCTGGGTGGCCACGACGTGCGCACCGAAGAGAGCTTTTCGGATTGGGGTCATAATAGCGATTCCGATAACCGTAGCCAAAGTTAGGACCAAATTACCAAAGACGCGTCAAATTCCCCTAATTAANCGAATGTAGCCCCTTTCCAATAATTCTACCACTTGTCGCTGCAACTCTTCAGCTTCCTTGGGACTGAGGCGATATGCTGGTCGATTTGGTAGACTCGACTCCGGAATGAAGTCGATCTGATGTTGAATGTCCCTCATAGGTGGTAGTCCTGGAGGAAGATCCTCCAGCATCAAGTCAGAAAACTCCATCAGTAGTTGCTGCACTTCTGCAGGAAATTCTGAATCTACATTCGCTTTACTATTTTCACGAGGCATTAAAGCATAAACTATTTTTTCACGCCCAACCTCAACTAAGAACCTGGACATAGAAAGTAGATTGGGGTTATTAACTACCGGGGCAGGGATGTTTCCTTCCCTGCGAGGCACCAAAACAATTCTCTTTCCTTTGATGCTAAGAGAATAAGTATTCTTCCGCCCATCATGGATAACACTGCGATCATACTGCCAAGGTCGTCCCAACAAAACATGACACGCGTCCATTGATACCACATCACACCAAGCATTATCAAAATATTTTTTTCCAATCGAGAAAGACACTAAGCATTGTTTTTCTACCGTTACCTAACTGCCTTTATTCAGCCAAGACAACTTGTATGGTTTGGGATGACGATCCATCTTCAGTTGCAGTTTCTCGATAGCCTCCTCAGACACTACATTCTCACAACTGCCACTATCAATTATCAACTTACAGACTTTATCAGTAACTGTGCAGGTTGTGTGGAAAACGTTGGTCCTCAACCAATCATCCCTTGAGTAGCCCTTGGGAGTCAGCAGGCTCTTTCGAACGACCAGGGTCTCCTGACCATCTCCATATAGCACGTCCTCATCTTCACCCTCATCATACACGGGTTCCCCAACTTCCTCGAACTCCTCTATCATATCCTCCTCAATCAGAAGATTTTTATTCTTCTGACCAGCAGGCTTCCTGCAATCAGTCGCCCTATGCCCCTGTTCACCACACCTAAAGCACTTAATACTTGAGCTGGAACTATCCCGCTGTGGCTGATAAGCAGGACGAGATTCTTGAGGGCGAATTGGCTGACTTCCTTCACCTCTGACTACTGGCCTCCTACTCTGCTGTTTCTCTACTACAAGTGCTCGCTGATATGCCTCGGAAACTGTCCACAATGAATGAAGGCTGAGAACATCCTGCAGGGGCTGCCTTAATCCCCCCAAATATCGTGCTACCATCTGCTCCTCTGTCTCAGATAAATCATTCCAAGCCACCAACTGATAGAATTCTTCAGTATAATCATTGACTAATCTTGCGCCTTGCCTTAGTGAACGAAGCCTCTGAAACAAGGTTTGAGCATAACCAAAAGGGAGGAAGTGCCCTTTCATCTTCTCCCAGTTAGTAATTTTAGATTTTCCCTGTCGCTCCCGTGAATGCTTCAACTGTTCCCACCATGCAGATGCCCAACCTTTGAGTTTGATGTCGACCAGTTTCACATTGACACGATCTGGAACCTCCTTATATTCAACAATCCGCTCCACTTCATTCAGCCAATCAATAAATCCTTCAGCCGGCAACGTACCAGAAAACTCGGGCAGATCCACTCTGAAACCGAGATCCACATGATGATCCTCCCATCCACGATGCTCCCAAACTCGAGCACGATGGTGATACGGGTTTTCGAAACTGGTATCGGAATCGTGACCTTCCACATCATGATTACCGAACTCCTGCTCCGCCAAACGTTGGGTTAACTCCGTAACTTGTCTCTGCAAATCTTCAATCGTCACATCCTGAATATTACGATCACGATGCGGGACTTCCTCAATCGGAACCTGTCCTCGACGACCACGACCACGTCCACCAACCATTATAATTGATGGAATTTATCTCCCAAGAAGATGCTGACGCTCTGATACCAACTGACGCCGGGTAGGATAGTGATTATCCTATTGGCTTGTTGTAGCAGATGATTAGCAAGAAAAGAACGACAGAAAATGCCCAAAAATCAGAGAAAATACTCTGAATTCAACTCAATATTATTAATAATGCAGAATGATCAAAATTATCCCACAAGCCGGGTTAAATAGCTACGAAATACAAAATCATGGAAAAATTACCAAAAATGGCAAAATCCTGAAATTATACCAAAATAAAATATTAAGTAAAAGAAGTAAGTTGCCAAAAATTTGGCTCAATTCGAGTTTTCTAACATATGGAAAAAAGGAAACCAAATATTACCGTAAATAGTAAAAAATAATTTAAAATTGAATTTTGGAAAAGAAAACAGTGGATTTTGGGCTCGAAATTGACGTCCATCGAACATAGCTGGGTGGCCACGACGTGCGCACCGAAGAGAGCTTTTCGGATTGGGGTCATAATAGCGATTCCGATAACCGTAGCCAAAGTTAGGACCAAATTACCAAAGACGCGTCAAATTCCCCTAATTAAGGAAATAATGGCGATTCACTTTCCATCTTTGTGCCAATCCGTCATCTCATGGTATCTCAACGCCATCATCGTGCTATCTGACAAATCAGCATCACTCGACTCGAATCCTCCTGCATCAATTGTGAACAACAAACTTCTTTCTTGATGATCGAGTTTTGACCAAAAAGCCGGTATAAGGCGGTATTGGAGGCAGGTAATCAATAGGCATGTAATTCAACCTCGTTTTTGGAATTTTCAAGTAAGTTTCACAACTTAAATTCGATTAAAATCATGAAAGCATATTTTACATTGGTATCAAAGCCTGAGTAGGTTGTTTATACAAAAGTAAACCTTAAAACTTGGCTCTAATCTCACATTATGATACTTTGAGTTGCTATTTGTTCGAGCAAGTATAAGGATCGAAAATAAATAATATAAAAAAAAGGTAGAGTATCTTCTTCCAATGATTGTTTATAAATTAACACTTTCAACTAAAACTGGTTATAACAAGAGAGATTTAATAAGGCGATGCTGATTTTGAATTTATCTAATAATCAACTAAAAAGCATGTTCTAAAATTTACAAGTCTTGTAGGGAAAATCAAATCAAGTAAGGCATTAAGATCCGAATCCATCGTTGCAATTCTAATTTAATTTTTAATTACTCTTCAATGATTAATTCCTGCCTAGATTAAAATCACAGAGTTCACTTTTTAATCATACTACCGCAGATAGCAAGCAGCAAGTCTAGGAATTTGTTGAAATTTCCGGTAATAAGTGACTACAAGTTCAAATTTGACACGAAGAAATTGAGAAAGTTTAGGAGTGTCCCAACTCGAACCAACGGCACCAAGTGATTGAGTTGCAACATGTTTTATTATCGATTACAATATTCAATTGTTCTAGATTTCAGAAGAAAAAATATTCTATTGTTTTAAAAATATGAATATATTAATATCTTATTAAATTGAAAAATATATAATAAAATATATACCTCTTGTCATTTTGTTCCAACTCCTGATATTTATATATAATATGATTTCTTTGTGCCATTCTAAAATATCTTGTCAGCAAGAAGAAATAATATATTCCGATTAATTGCTTATTTTACCTAAACAAAATGATTCATTAACAAGTTTTTTGTCTGTTTAAAAAGAAAAAAGAAAAAAAAGGTTATTTGACTATTATCTTATAAATGTAAAAATATTCAATCTTGGCTGTGTGCGTACAGTGTATATATATAGTGTTGCCATATACCCGTACCATTCCATTTTGCCAAAATTGACAAACTACCTCCCGGTTTCGACGCCCTGTCGTTTTCATTTTTTGAATCTGTCCGTCATACATTGTTTGGCTGGAAGAATCCTAGAGAGAGAGAGAGAGAGAGAATTTTCCTATTATTTTATCGAATCTTTCCATCAAAAGTTAATTACCTGGAAAAATCCTAGAGAGGAAGAGATAGATTCTTGAATTGCTGTAACTAAAAACAAGAATTTAAGAAAAATAGGTATTTGTTATCCTAGAGGGAGAGACGCAGAAGGGGTATTTTTTTTTTTTTTTTCGAATGGAGGAAGAAAAGGAAGGAGATATTAGGGTTCCTCTTGTCTCTTCCCTATTCTGCCTCTGCCTAACAAGCGGTGGAATCTTTCTTGTTCTCTATGTTTTCTTTCCAAATCTCTCCAAGCCTTGGTATCCCATTGCAGCATTAGCCTTAATAGGCTCCCCATGGCTCTTTTGGTTCCTAATCTACATTTACACCTGCATGAAGGTTTGTTGTTGCGGCAACCGCGTAGACAACGGCCAGATTTCACGGCGCTTCCCTGGATCAAGCCAGCACGGAAACGATTCCACCGCCAATTCTTCTCGGAATGGTGACTATGGTACTGGGGGTAAAAGCCTGCAAGGCGGCAGAGAATCATCTGTCACCTCCTCCAAGGAATGTGAGATGCCATTGACATATTCAGTCTAGTATTGGGAAAAGGGTAATTATTTGATTTTTCTCGTTGATGGCTATAAAAGATTAATCACTGTATTCAAACAAATGTGAAATTTTTGACATAGTGGAAATTTGAGAAGATGACTAGAGGAATGTGGAGATTGTGGAAATGACCACAGATCATGATCATATTTGTAGATAGAGAAGATAAGAAGATGTATATATTTATTTCTCTAGTTTATAGAGTAAGGAACAAAATATCTTGTGATCTCTCTCTTTCTCTAGAATGTTTCATAGGATATCTTACATTTTAAGCTCATAGGAAAGTATCATTGGTGTGCACATACTTTTTAGAATGCATTATATGATAATGCCAATTTAATTAATTTGTAAAAATATACACCAACTAGATAACCTTCTTTCAGCGGTGTATGATTTTCTTTTCTTTTATAATGGTAATAGATTGTATATTTATGAGTAGTCATAGTACTTCATTGATAAACTAGCCAATTTGAGTTTGATCACTTTTTCCAAACTTCGTTTTGGCAACCACTCTATTATCAGGTAAAATTACTTTGTATACTGTTCGATAAGCCCCTTGGCCGATTATGTTATCTTCGCAGTAATTGTTTGTGGCCCTCCAGAGGTCTTTTGTAGTAAAAATTCTAACTGTTCCATTGGCTAGGTAACCCCCTAAAAGTTTCTGCTGTGAAAGTAATCCACCATTTTGCTGGAAGTAGTTCTCTTTTTATTTCGCTAGCCTTCTTTGTATCCAATCCATGGAAAAAACATACTGTGAAAGGAACTAAAACGGGTTTTATTTCTAGCTGCCAAAAAAAAAATTAAAAAAAATCCAAAAACATTACATGCATCGTCAAACCTTCCATTAGTGAAATTCGTATAGGATAGTTAGTTACATCTGTTTGCTTAGCTTCAAGCGGTCAATTCAGTTTGATAGTTAGTAGCAGTTAGTTCAATTTACATTCTATTGTGAAGCAGGAACTTAAGACTTCTATAAATATAGCCATGTCCTCTCTGTATTGTATCATCAATTGAATTGGATTCTATGCTAGTTCACAGAAATATTATTCACTTTTTTAATAGAATTGTGTTAAGTCTTTGACAGTTCTTTTATACAAGATGTTCTATGAATTTTTTGAACATGGGCATAGTTGCCCAGGTGGTTAGGCCAAATAGTAAGCCAAAATATATTAAACGGTGATGTATGCGGGATTTATGAGGAATTCAAATAACATATGGTTTTCTCAGATTTGATGAGCATCTAGAATAACTGAATTACAACTTTGCACCGTTGAAACTTTTTGCTTGCAGCACAAATATTCGCCGGTTTCAAGATGTAGATTCTATATTGAGTCACCATTTAGTTGGTTACGAAGACTCGAGTCTCTCACTTGGAAAGGGCATCTGAATTTAAAGCATGAAGTAGATTGTGAAGAGAACACGGAATTGTCGTGGAGAATGTTTGATAGATTTTAATGGGCAAGAATGAATTGATCGACATAAATTGAGTATACGTCTATCTATTTTAATTGTTTCATCTAATGTAGCAAACGAAATTACCTAAAGAAGTTCAATCATATACAAGAAATTAATCTTTTAGTTGTTAGTGTGTAAATCTTTTGTCAAAATAGTTTCTTTCGTCTTGATTGTTTGATTCAAAATTTCGAATGTATGATGGCCTATCCCTTTCTATAACCAAATGGTGTGTAGAATTTAAGACTTGAAAAAAGATATTATTTTATTTATGAAATAGATTTTACACACTTTCGGACACACTTCGATTTTATGGAAACACTCATCTCTAAAACACTACACTGCCTCACTATCTCTCTTTCCCACTCTTTCTTCTTGCTCTCACTTTTTCACACACATTTTACCATGCACCATCCCCTATTTATAGAGGTCCAAGGTGGTTGTGACAATTCTGCTACACAAAAGTTGATGATTCTAGATAATTCAATTAATTGATTATAAGCCATTTTCCTAGAGAGATCTAGAATGTTGATGGACAATATCTTCAATCTATTCTATAGATTTTTCTGGGGTTGAGGGATAATAAAGTTGGTAAAATCCTAGATGAATCTGGAAAATCCATGCTAAAGTCGGCAATGATTTCTTCATGGTGCAATGGCTATTTTGTCCTAATCTTTTTCATAAAAATTTGTCACCACTTCTTGTCGAAAGTTCATTTTTATGGCAATTCAGTTTAAGATTTGATATGTTGATTGCTTCTTTTCTGAGAATTTATGTTTTTTTTTTTTTTTCACGTACATTGAAAAGCTGCAATTTACTAGTCAAGCTATTGGGGTCATTATTCGTGCTTATTAAGGTCAGATTGATATAGGTGCTGAATTATTAACTTGGATGAGTCATGAGAAAATAAGCCATCATATTTTTAGACGTGTAAAGTGAACCGTGTTAGTCAATCAAGGGGATTATTCCATCAAGCAAAACAGGTAACCGTCAAAAGAGGGTTTCCCGCCTGGTATCTTCAGTCACACGTCACAAGTTTTTCTCTAGTCTATGTCTGTATAGACAAGAGGGCTGAGTAATGTTGGATTTACCGATTGAATCCACTTCACATCTCTATGCCTATATCTGTTGGAAATTTATTCAAATAAAATGGAGAATAAAAGTTTAAATGGATTACTGTAAACTTGAGAGAAGAGTTTTGGACTAATCACAAACTTGGAGAAAGTTCATGGCTTTGAGAAACAATTTAGAGGGATTAACTTATAAACTTGACAGAAAGTTTATAATCTTATTTTGTAATTAAAAATAATGGACGATTTAAATTGCAAATTAATTTGAATGGAAATTGAATAGGGCCCAATATGTATATCTTTTCATGATGCACCGTTCACTACATTAAAAAGATCGTGATAATGATAGTGAGCATACTAAATCCACTCTTAAGATTGATTAGAATACAAAATGGGAATGAACTACCCACGACAACAAAATGTCGACAAACACAATTGTTGGGCAAATTGTTGTCAAACGACCTCTCGAACTATAATATTAACTCGTTTAATCATTCATTAGGTATTGACCTAATGACTGAACGGTATATCGACACCTCAATTGAAACGACCCAACCCAAGAAGTTAATTGGGCCATTTGAAATAGCCTAATTAATTTGTGTTGCTCATGACCCAGTTCTTCACTTATTTGGATAGCTAATAGTTTGGGGATCCACTTGATAACCCACTCTATTGGGACCGATGAAGACAACGCAAGAATTGAGATTTGATTAAAGAATTGAGATTTGATTAACCCAATATGAAGTATAAATAAAGATCACAAAATAACCAAGAACAAGATTAAAGTAAAAGATGCAAAATAAAAGGGAACTGAAGAGGAACGATGTTATTTTATTCAATCACTATGAAAGGAGAGAATTACAACAATTGGCTTAAACTAAACTGAAAGAGGAGCCACATATTTATAGTACACGAGTCAAACGCTAAAACTAGGAAAAAAATATAAAATTAGGAAAAAATCACGTAAAGAAAATCATGTAAAAGAAAAAGACGTATCACGTGTCTGACAATTTTCTTTCCTTTCTTCACGATTTCAAATTGTTTCCTTCCTAATCTTGGATTCCAATTGATTCTTTCCATATTTCTTGAATCCTATTGATTATTTCCAAAAACCATATGGCTCCAACAAGATTTCTTTCCAAACCCCAAGATTGCCAAATTCTTGCCAAATTTCGAAACACATATTTAACAATCTCTACTTTGACTCGAAATTCCTGTGCAACGAACAATGCTCCAAATTTCTCCACCTTGAGAAATGATCCGTCTGTATTAGAATAATCAAGCTTCTCAACACAGTAACCTAACTCTCAAAGAAAACACATTCCCCCGCCCGACGTCCACATGCGACACCCAAACCCAAAATCGGGTTCCCAAAATTCCACCTGGAATTAATAATCACTAGACAGGGTCGAAGTACACCCTGTAGTAGAAACTACACCAAATGCATGATTAGAAGACCCCTTGCTAGAACTGTCACCTTCAACAATCCCTAAGGCATTATAGACATTATTGACACCACTAAACCTACGCTCCATGAGTTCACTAGCACAAGAACAAAGTGTATCTACTGAAATTGGTTGCAAAGAAAAATCACCAACACTCCCACGAGCAAAGTTAGAAACTGACCCAGAGCCTAACACGAGAGGTAATGTACCTAACTGAATTTCCACCACGGTACTAAACTTGTCCAAATGTCTCTAAACTGATTTTGCGCTTCCCTGCAAAATATACAACTGGGATCTCAATCGTCCCTCCAATATAACCCAAACACCTTTTTGAACCTTCAGGACTCCACCACCACCAAAAAATTTATATCCTTTTGCATCCAGGGTACTCAGCGATATGAGATTCTTTCTCAAGTCTAGAACATGGAGAACCTGAACAAGTGTCCTCATTGTCCCATCTTGTAGCCTCAATCTGACCCGACCGATTCCTGCAACCCGACAAGATTGGTTATTTCCCATGATAAATCCACCTTGCTTCACCGCCTCATATGTCTAAAATAACGCCCTATTAGGACACACATGATACGAACATGCAGAATTCAGAATCTACTCCCCACTCCTCAAGTTTGGATTCCCCATCAGATATAGCCAACATCACATCTCCATCATCAAAAAAAATTTCAACTACATTGGTTTCGTTCGAATTACAAGATTGCCCTGAATGATTTGCATGTAAATTACTTTTACCCTGCAACTTGTCGCAATCTTTCTTGATGTGTCCTTTCTTCTTGCAGTAATAACAATACATATTACTGTACCTTACCTTCGATCTACCCCTCCGTCGATTACCATGAGTAATAAGAGCATCCCTATCCCTAGATGTAGGATCTCCAACCAACAGCTCCATCATCTCCTTTGAGAACAGGGCTTCATATACCTCCTCAATGGTAAGCGTGTCACGATTATACAGAATAGTATCACGAAATGACGAAAAAAAACTGGGTAGCAAACACAATAGGATCAAGGCCAGATCCTCTTCATCATATTTTACCTCCAACGTCTTCAGATCTGCAACGATTTCCTTGAACATAGCAAGATGGTCCTGTAGTGACTCTCCTTCCGCCATGCGATGGGTATACAACTTCTACTTTAGAGTCAGTTTGCTTGTCAAATTCTTTGTCATGCACAACTGCTCTAGCTTGAGCCACAAAGCAGTCGCTGTCTTCTCATTCAAGACATCTTGCAGTATATTGTTAGACAAATGAAGATGAATCAATGATGTAGCCTTCCTATCCTTCCGTTGCTTCTCCTCCATAGACCAATTTGCTGGCATCTTCTCAAAACCCAGCAAAGCATCATCAAGTTCCATCTGCTTCAACACAGCCCTCATCTTTACTTGTCACAGCGAAAACCTTGTATTTTGATCCAGCAGCGAAATATCATATTTCATCGAAGCCATATCTGAAAACCTCAATCAAATCATGAAGAACTTGCAACCTTACTCTGATACCACTTGTTGGGACCGATGAAGACAACGCAAGAATTGAGATTTGATGAACCCAATATGAAGTATAAATAAAAATCACAAAATAACCAAGAACAAGATTAAAGTAAAAGATGCAAAATAAAAGGGAACTGACAGAGGAACGATGTTATTTTATTCAATCACTATGAAAGGAGAGAATTACAGCAATTGGCTTAAACTAAACTGAAAGAGGAGCCACGTATTTATAGTACACGAGTCAAACGCTAAAACTAGGAAAAAATCAAGTAAAGAAAATCATGTAAAAGAAAAAGACGTGTCACGTGTCCGACAATTTTCTTTCCTTTCTTCACGGTTTTAAATTGTTTCCTTCCTAATCTTGGATTCCAATTGATTCTTTTCATATTTCTTGAATCCTATTGATTATTTCCTAAAACCATATGCCACCAACAAGATTTCTTTCCAAAACCAAAGATTGCCAAATTCTTCCAAATTTCGAGACACATATTTAACACACTCATGATCAATTGGGCCCTTGACCCGACCTATTGGACTTACCTTCTTTAGCCAGTTGGCTTGCTTATATTCTTGTGTTCTCTTCGGCCTCCAATATGCCGTACATGTGTGTTGGCGAATTTCTCTAGTTTTCTCTGTTGTCTCTACTTTGTTCTTCTCACTAACTTTGTGGTCTTCTTCTTTGTAATTTAACCTTCCTTTGTGGTGGTTCTCTAAGTGTGTGAACATTTAGCAACTGTAAGTGAGGGCTTTGAGGAGATTAGGTTAGTTTGGTTGGAGGTGTTGATTGATTTTGAAATTGAGCTTTTTAACCCTTGGTGGCCATCATTTTTTGCTCTACATCTAGTATCAACACTTTATGGTGGAAGATTCGGCCAAAATCGTGAGGGAGACTCGATTTTTCAACTGTACCGGAATATGAAATTTGTTAATTTCGGCCAGTGAGACTTCCGTTGGAGGAACGGAGGTCGGACTTATAACCAGTAGAGGAGGCGTCTCTGGTGGCGAAGCGTGTAGCAGCGATGGCGTGTGGCTAGGCATTCTGGCGAGCTTTCTTCAAGCAGTTTACTTATTTTGATCTCCTGAATGTACTGATATTGTTTGTTCCTTGTTTTATGTTACATAGGAAAATTTGGACTGTTTTACTCTTAGATGCTCGGCAAGTGGTTACTTGACAGTCGTATTTGCACATCTGTAGAATCTTTATGGTTAATAGTGGTGGCTCTAAATCAGCAGATTTTCATCTCTCGTAATTTATGGACTCAGATAGGTTCGCTCTAGTAAATTGGCTTATCCCATTAAATTTCAGTATTAACTCGTCACTGTATAGGGTGACAATACGATTGTAGTTACCGTGTAGGGTAACCATTGATTGTGCTAAAAATTTGGATTGCTTGCTCTTAACTGTTACAATTGAGTACTTATTTTGATAAATTGGCTTATTGTTCATTATGATATAAGTGTTGTTATTATGAGTGGAATCTTTTTTGATTGGACATACCTATTTGTTGCATTGTGAATTCTGTTGTGTCGTTAAGTCCGTTAGAATACCTAGACCTTACCCGTTTGAACATTTCCTTGATTTAAGATCGCGAGTCTTACGAAATCTTAGGAATCTAGAAAGAAGTATATTTTCTATGACCCTAGGACTACTTTATATGGTTTGACTATGATTTGTATTTTTTATTGATTCGTAAAAATAACAATTCACAACTTTGATTTGGGAATTTTTAACAGAAAATGTGATTTTTCAATCTGGCAACAAAAAATGAAGGGCGTTTTGGTCCAACAAAAAGTTTCAAAAGTCATTGAAGGTAATTTTTCTGTTGATTTTTCAAAAAAACAAAAAGAAGAAGCCGATGAGCTTACTTGTATCTCAATCATTTTACACTTGTCTGACATTGTTTTGAAAAATGTGGATAAAGTGAAAACCACCAAGGAACTTTGGAAAAATTGGAAGACTTGTATTTGGTCAAATCTACTCCGAACAAGCTTTAATTGAGCATTTTTTTCTGTTTTAAAATGGATCCTTCAAAAGATCTTGATGATAATTTAGATGTATTAACAAACTTGTCCAATATATCGTTAACTGTGAAGAGCAGTGTTTGAAACCTATAAAGCTATAATTTTGTTTAATTCTATGTCTGACACATATAAGGAAGTTAAAAATGTGATTAAGTATAGTAGGGATACTTTAACGCCTGAAATTGTCATTGATTCATTTAGAAGTCACTTAGAGGTAAGGAGATGGAAATTAAAATTGAAAAACATGATAAGAAAAGTGGTGAGATTCACTTGATGCAAGGTGGAACTCAGTTTTGGGCAAAACAGTAATGATGGATACCAAAGTAGTGGTGAGTCAAATAGTAATGGAAGTAAGAATAAGGACAATGATAGGTCAAGATCAAAATTTAGAACGAATGTTAGAAAATGCTATGGCTCTGAAAACAAAGGGCATTTTATAAAAGACTATTATAAAGAAAAGTGTAAGGAAAAGGTTAAATAGAGAGATGAGGTAAATGTGTTGTCTTCTACTTCCGATGTTGATGACTGTAAAGTTTATATGATTATAATTCATATTGCTTATACTGTTGAACTGAATCTAACTGCTAATTTCCATATGCATGAGAGGATACTTGATTTTAGTGCATTTATTCATGTGACATCTGAAAATGATTGGTTTGAAAACTTGCATGAATCTAATGCTGGGCATGTTGTGCTGCGTGACAATTTTGCTTATACTGTTGCTGGAATTGGTGATATTACTATAATGTTTGACACTGGCTTTGTGTACACCTTGAAAGATGTTAGATATATTCTTGAATTATCTACGAATTTAATTTTAGTAGGAAGACTTGAAAAAGATAACTTCATTGATAAAATTGAAAATAGAATTTTAAAAATGATTAAGAATGTATTAGTTTCTATTAATGGAACTAAGAAAAACGACATTTACATCACTACTGAGGAAGTGATTAGAGGTTTAAACTCCTCTATCTCTTCTACCAAGGTTGATCACACACATACATGGCATAATAGACTTACATACGTAGTCATTAAGGGACTTAACCAAAAAGTTTTCATAAAGTCAAAGACATGCTTGAATATGTGCATTCATATTTGTGAGGTCTTGCTAGTAATCCCACTTAGAGTGAAAATAGGCATTTCTTGTCTATTATTGATGATTACACGAGAAAGGCATGGATTTATCTTTTAAAAGATAAATTTGACACTTTTTCATAATTATAATAACCGTAAAAGACAAATAGAGAACCAAATTGGCAAAATGATTAAGTTCTTGAGAACAGATAATGACCTAGAGTTTTGAAACACTGAAACTGACAATATGTGCAAAGAAAATTGAATAAAAAGACATAAAACTGTTCTTTATACTCCCCAGCAAACAGGGTAGTGAAAAGGATGAATAAAACCATACTTGATAAAATGCGTTGCGTGATGTTAAGTTATGGTGACCCCAAAATCGTTTTGGGATAAAGCTGATGACTACTTGTTATTTGATTAATTTGACTTCATCTGCTGCTTTGAATGGTGATACTCCTCATGCAAAGTGGTCTGATAAACTAAATAATTATTCTGTACATAGAACTTTTGGTTGTGCTATTTTTTTCTCACCAAAGTAAAGGAAAGCTTGAACTTAGAGCTAGAAAGTATGTTTTTTAAGGGTACCTTGAGGGTGTTAAAGGCTACATGTTATGGGATAGAACCTAAAAGGGGGTTAAGATTATTGTGAGTAGAGATGTTATATTTAACGAGAGTGAAATATGTTACGTTTAATAAGAGTGAAATGCCTTGTCTTAAGAGTGAACTTGAACATGTTAGCAAAATAGAACAAGGTGAAGAGACAGATTGGTTTAAGGTAGAGTTAGGAAAACTTAGCACATCTGTTCCTACTACTCTAAATGAGGTGTATACTCAGGTTTAGGAACATGAGGTGGAGAATAGAGATGAACCAGTGATAGAGGAGCATCTTGAGTAAGAAAATCAATTAACAAACTACAATTTAGTTAGGGATAGAGAGAGAAGACAAACGAGAGAGCCTAGGAGATTCGGATATGAATCTGAGCTAGACTTTAATCATGCTAGTTATGAAGAGCTAGTTGATAGGGAGCCAAAAATCTTTGATGAGCCGATGAAGAGTGAATAATCTGAAGACTAGTTTGAGGCAATGGGAAAGGAGTTGAGTTCCTTAGAGAAGAATCAAACTTGGAAGCTAGTACATATACCTAAAAATAAATCAAATATCGATTGTAAGTAGGTCTTTAAGGTTGAAAAGGGTATTAGTGCTTCTGAACCCTTAAGGTTTAAAGCTAGGATAGTGGCTAAGGGTTACACACAGAAGGAGGGTATTTATTATAATGAGATTTTTTCACCAGTTATTAAGTACCCTACTATTAGGATCATGCTAGCATTGATTGTACATTTTGACTAGGAACTTGAGC
>NW_019245831.1:294271-299483 GCF_002742605.1 Olea europaea var. sylvestris
TGATTTTACGAGCCCAAGCCGCATTTTCAAGATCCGAGTCGACGAGCGGCTCGACCCTTTTGACATCCCTAGAAATTGGGTTAAAAGTAGAAGGTATCTTGTTTAGTTTGAATTGGCAATAAATATAGAGAAGATGTGCTATGTGATGTTGTTCCTATAGATGTTTGCCACCTGCTCCTTGGATGACCTTGGTAATATGATAGAAAAATTTTGCATAGTATGGAGGACACCTATACTATTATCAAAAAAGGGATGAAGATATCTTGATTCCTTCTAAAATAGAGAGATATCATAAGCCTTCAATATGGGAAGGAAACAATTTATTCTCTAAATCTTAAAATTTGCAAGGTCCTTGATGAGTCTTTAGAAGCTTATTGTCCTAGAAGAAAATGAAGAGGGAGGCATGCCATTCTAAACTACAATTTCTCACCAAGAGTTTCGTGATGTAGTTCCTGAAGAGATTTCACCATGCATTCAACCAAAAAGAGATATTCAACATAGTATTGATCTTGTACTGGACATGTTGGGAATTTACTTAGTCACGCACAACGAAATTTAAAATAATTTCAATTCTTTTCAAGAATCTTCTTTGTGTTTGAATAAATATTGTGATTAGAATTATACTATTAGTAATTTTTTCAAATTATATTGAAAATCTTGACCACAAACAATTAAATTTTTTTTGCTCCACAACTGTCTAGACTCAACAAACAAGAGAACAAGAAGAAAGATTACGATTTCTCTTTATTGTATTAGCAAGATTATGATACTATGAGATGTCTATTAAGTTGTAATTGCAACCTTTATTGCTATTGTGACAATTTATAAAAAACTCAAACCTTAATTGTTTATTTATAGATGTTTAAGTGGGTTTGACCTACTCGTAAACACAAGCAGGCCAATTATTTAATTAATCTAATCAATTAAATTTGGCTGACAAGTTAATTAGTCCAATTAATTAACTTAAACCCATTAATAAAAATCCAATTAAATAATTCTAGAAACGCAAAACACTTGTCAATTAATTAATATATAATATCATTATTTTAGTTCTCCCTTTTGTGTATGACTAATTGGGTTTTTTATTACAATGACGGACGATGTGAATTATTATTTTGATCTAATCAAAATAAGATAAATTAAAATCCATTTTAATTTTTCATTAATTTACTTAGAATAACTAATCCACATTCTTCGTCCCAAATTGATATCAAGTAATGTGTAAAGACAATACATGTGCTAAAAATGGTGTGGCAAAATCGAAGTTGTTCGTTTATTGTAAAACTATAACGTCAATCTCGATTTTCAATCATATCTTTAATAACACCCTTACTTAATAATAGTCAAAACACTTTTCTAATAATGTATTTATCGTGGCGAAGAATTTCGATATCAACATAACCGAACAAAATGTAGATCATAATCTCTTACTATCTAAGAGTAATGAATAATTTGTTGATCATTTACAGCCCTAAAAAATGTGGTATTAACGACTTTCGACAGAACAAATCTGACATCACTAAAGTATGACTATCCTCATATAAGATACCATGATGGCCTTAAGTCAAAGGATTAATTCCACTATTGAATGTTAGAGATTAACAACTGACACTTATATAATTATTGTTGTAAAATCTCTTCAATGGTTCTCCAATATTTTGTTATCTTAACCGAACATTCATGCGCCCATTTAAAATGTCTTTGCATGTTAGTTTGTGAGATCAACTACTCATGTAACATATTATTTACGTGTCTCCAATATATCCGTCTCTCGTTATTATTTACGACACATGTAACATATTTCTCACGTCACAACTCATTGTAATTAACAAGTTACCAAGACTTGAATGTATCAATTCTATTAATTTAATTTATTGAAATAATAATTCAATTAAATAATAGATTTGCCATTAATAATAATGCATTAATCATATTAAAAGTGTTTACGTCCAAAATAGATTGGACCTGGGATATAAAACTTACATGATCATCTCTTCCAAATAAGGCAACCTATAGATTGAGCCCAAATGCGCACAAAGAGTTGCAGCGACTAGTTGATGAACTTTTAGCTAAAGGAGTTGTAAGAGAGCATAAGTTCATGTGCTAACCCAGCCTTCCCCATACCAAAGAAAGATGGATCATTGCAAATGTGTATAGAAAGTAGAGCAATAAATAGTTAGTATCAAATATCACTTTCGTGTCCCTCGCCTTAACAATCTTTTTGACCAACTTCACGCATAAAAGTTCTTCAACAAGATAGATCTGAAGCGAGGCTACTATAAAGTTCGGATGAGACTAATATGAATGGATTCTTTTGATAGAAGAGGTGGCCTCTACAAATGGACTATTACGTTTTTTGAGTCTTTCTAATGCACCTTGTACATTATGCACTTCATGGATGATATATTTAAACCTTTTATTGGGATTTTTTTTTTAATTATTTTGATGACACTTTTATTTATAGCCTTACTCAGTTACTCTAGAACAACCTTAAGATTATAACTGCAAAAGTTTTTATAGTGTTGAGAGAACAATATTTGCCAATCTGAAGAATTCTTGCTATCTTTACTACAGGTACTAATGTTATCTTGGGATATTTGGTCTTGACCTGAAGGAGAAAGATGGACAATAGCAAGGTCAAAGATATTACTAGTTGACCCACTCCATAATCTCTTCATGATCACTACAACAAAATTGATCTTTTACAACATGCAAAAAACAACATTCAGTAATTGAATGTTGCTAAATGGTTTTATCACAACATTTTAATAAACGTATGCTCTCATTGGTTAACATAATTAAGATTTGATAATATTTCCTAAATGCATATTGCTAATGTTTCCTTTTGCAATGTTCATTGACTATTGTACAAAGTTTATATGTTTTGTATTTTTTGCAACGTGCATTGAGCATTGCTAAAATTTTCCTTTTTAGCAACATTAACTGCATGTTGTTAAAGGTTATCTTTGACAATGGGCAATGAACATTGCAAAAAGTGTTAATATGTAATATATTTTGCAATGTTCATTTCCTATTCTTAAAACATTCTTCTTTAACAATGTTCGTTGAATATTCTTGAAGTTATCTTTAACAATGGACAATTGGCGAAAGCGTGTTCTGCAACATTATAAATAATCAAGCCTAAATTTAATATCAACCAACTCTACATGTTAATTAAAAAAAATTAAAAAATTTTATTTACCAAAAAAAAAAAAAGACAAAATTCAATTATTCACACCTTCCATTCATACCCCTTCAAGCCTCTCCAATAAGATGCTCTCACCACGAACCTTAACCATTAGATCCTCCTTACCTTCGATTACTACGGCTGTGCTGATGATGAAAATTTGCAACTTCAAACAATGTCGTAACCACTACCTTCTCTGCTGGCCGATTGGAATTCATACACAGGTCCTCAAAAGAAAGATGCAAGTATTCCATAGAGACTGGGGTTCGTGAGACTTTATAGAGTGGACATGTTACAACTTCAAGAAAATTGGGATGGCGCAAACTGCGTACGGCCATCAACCGTGAAATTTTAAAGAGTGGTTTATTTAGCAACACATCATGCAATAATGTAATTGAGCATAAATTTACAGTTTGGAAGGCACATTTTACTATACTACAAAAAATGTTGTTGACACAGTCCTCTATACCACAGCGATCTACATTATTATGTACAACTCTCACAAAGAAAATTATAGATCTGAGAAAATACACTTTCAAATTGTTACAAAATACCACTGGACACCAAGAATAGTGACCGATTCAGGTTCAGATCCTTATACCCCTTCTATATCATCAAAGAGACCTGTACTCAAACCTAAAATCCTTACAAGTCCCAATGTGGGGTTGCTTCAATGGACAGATTTGGACTCTAATCACAGATTTTGGTTTACTCACATAGAGAAAACACTAAGATTTCAAATCTCACTGAGAGAAGAGGATTGACTAACAAATAGAAGATGAACAGGCAAAGAACACAGAAACCCAAAAGGTTCCAGATGACTGGAGAAAGGAGAAAATGAAGAAGTCTCTCAAATTAGGGTTAAAGACCTGTATTTATAGTAACACACAATCAACCGTAGATCTATATCTTCATCCAACGGTCCAGAGCAACTCGCACACAATTGGGCTGAATATCGGGTCATGGTTGGTCGGTCATCTCAGATAACGTTATTGGGCAAGGTTTAGTACTTGGACCGAAGGCCATTTATCTCATCATTACCTAAAAAATGGGTTGGACTGGCATCACAGCCCAACACACATGTACTTCACGAGTTATCAGGATAATGAGCTGGGCATACAAATCAGAAGAATACAAGAACTGTACAGACTTGTAGGCCCCAGCAAGATCGTATAGATAAGCTCGTGTATAGTAGGAAGAGGTATGGGCTTCAAGAAATTACAGTTCTCAAAGTTAACAAAAATAGATTACTATTTGGGAACGCAAATCATTGGCTAACGATATTTTGCGTCGTATTGACGCGTAATTGTTTTATTGTACCAATACACATTTTCTTTTGGTTTATTCCATTTGAATGCAACGATAAACTCCGCTATATGACAGTTGTTCCACGTGTGCAAAACTGAAAATTTCTATAAGGTTAAAGTTGTGACTTTATCTCGTAAGTATATGGATCGTAAACGTGTAAGATAAAATGAGTAGAGTATAATCCTACAGAGACCGACTTCAACTAAAACTAAGTCTTACAAGAACGTAGGATTCAATAAGTTGAGTTGTTTTTTTTTTCTAATGATCAACAAAATTAAACAATTTAAAAAGTGTACGAGTCTTAATATGGAATTCAAATCCAAAGAGACACTATGATAACGAATCCACAGTTATAAGCCTTATTTAATAAACAGTTACCAATGGATAAATTTTTGCTTAGGTTAAATATCATTTATCCAAAATTAATCAATAATGTTTACCTAGACAAACGCAACCTTATATGTGAACTTGTCATATGCAAACATATAAGTATGCATTCAATCACAAAAATCATTATTCACAATTTTATACAGTATAGATTGATATCTCTATCTACTTTATGACGCTATTTTTTTATTGCCGTGCACAGAATTTATATCAAACCTCTCGAAAATAAATCTTAAATGTGCCTCAATAGTGATTAAGCATCTAAACACAATAATGCATAATAAACAATCAATCAACATCAATAATTATAACAAAAATGAGCAACCTTAA